>NC_090653.1:287585498-287685498 GCF_040937935.1 Hyperolius riggenbachi
ACGGTCGCACAAGCCCCTCCCCCTTGTCTTACCGCCTCTCAGCAGGTCCATCAGCTGGTCGTGCTGCAGCAGCTGCGACATGTCGCGCTCCGGCCGCCGCTCCAGGATGCCGTTCACATCGCTGCGCTTCCTGTTCAGGCGGAAGTTGAAATCACCAAACCAGAAGACTTCATCGAAACGCGTCGTCACGTCCGCTGGTGGGAGGGGCAGAGAAAGAGCTGTGATGTCATTGGCTGCGAGAGTTTATACAGATGTTCAGCATCTACCCTATTTATTGCAACATTTTAAATTCATTATAGTTAAAGGGAACCAGAGAGGAAGCACCCTTGTGTATTTTACCATGTATATCAGTAAGAACATTAGAGAAAACACTTACCATGCTGTCTGTTTCGTCCTCACTGCTAAAAGTGTCTGTTATCAGCAGTCACAAGAATCCCAGACTGAGCAATTAAATCTGGCTTTGCAGGGAATGATTATTGCTGAGTCATTATAGCAAAGCCACAAGGGGGCAGGCTTGGGCTTGAAATAACACCACATAAGAC
Organism: Hyperolius riggenbachi; assembly: GCF_040937935.1. Taxonomy (NCBI): domain Eukaryota; kingdom Metazoa; phylum Chordata; class Amphibia; order Anura; family Hyperoliidae; genus Hyperolius; species Hyperolius riggenbachi. Next base: position 287,586,041 of record NC_090653.1, read on the forward strand.
AGACTTAGCTATAATCTTTCTGTAGCAAAGCTAGACGGAGCAGCCTGACTTCTCAGTCGGGGGTTCTTATCAGAGGTGATAACAGTCAGATTACACAGAGAACAATGAAACAAAGGGCAGATTAGGTGTTTACTGTCATGTTCCCACTGATTTATAAGGTAAAATACAAGAGGGTGCTTCATCTCTGGTTCTCTTTAAAGGGACTCCAAGCACCTCTCATGGGCATGCCTTTAAGACTCCGCCCAGTACTGCAAAGTACTTAAAGATGCATACCTTTCTGTAGCTTGTGCTCTCCTCTTTCATTTGCCTTGATGTCTGAATCGCCGTTCTAAACCAAATAGTTTTCGTTCGATTTCAATTTAAAAATTGCGGCTGCCATCTTGGCTATGTTATAACTTCCGGGTCACCCCTGTCTTCTCTGTTAGAGAAGTGCATCACTGAATGAAGCAGGAAGAGGAAGTGACACGCATGGCCATTGCAAGAGGCTTCTCCAGAGGGGTCATAGCACGACTTTGTTGGAAGTCGTCTGGCTTAAAGGCATGCCCATGAGAGGTGCTCCCAGTCCCTTTAAAAATAAAGTTTTTGCAAAATAAAGAATTGGAAAATACCTGCTACACCAGTTTATAGATCTTCAACTGCTACTCGGCAACCCGCAGCTGCCTGCTCATAGCCAATCACTGCGGAGAACTCTCTTTATTAGTCACATGGACATGTTAAATAACCCTGTGCATGGCCACGTGCCTGAACTGGGTGAGCACAGCAGCATCGGATGAAGGGCAGCGCTGGAGTCCTGCCCCCATGGCTCAGACTCCTCCCAGCATGCACAGCTGCACCTCCATCGTGTCATTTCCTCTTCCTGTGCAGAGGCGTAGATAGAAGCCAGATGGGATATATGGGGTGACATGAGACTCACCACATCTTAGGATGGTCAGCGAGAGGCACATCACTCCGAGTTGATACAAATTGCATGCTGATTTGATGCAAATTTACATACTTGAACGATGGCATTTTATTGGCCCATTTCCAAGTAACACACATTTTCATATTAGGCAATATCTGTATCTGCTCTGAACTATTCCCATCTCATTGACGATCCCCACCAGACAACAGTTACTCCAGGGGTCTAGTCCTGGAAAAAGAAGTGAGTGGACTCACCTTAAAAACCTCTGCGCCTACGTAGCGCGGCGTGCCCAAAAATGGGCGTGGTTAAGCATAGTGTGGGCGTGGTCATGGGTGGGGCCAAATATACATGACCTTAGCAGTGGTATTAAAGGTCTGCCAGGGGAAGTTTGAGCTCTGCCGTAGTGTATCCCCCAAAAAGTAGATGTAATCTGACAGCATTTCACCAAAAATACACATAATCTGGCAGAGGTTTCTCCAAAATACAGATAATATGGAAGTGGTTCCCCCAAAATAGACAATCTAGCAGCAGCAGTTCCACCAACATACACATAATCTGGAAGCAGTTCCCCCAAATACGTGAAACCTGGTAGTGGATCACCCAAAATACACGTAACACCCAAAATACATGTAATCTGGCAGTAGTGGTCCCCCAACATACACAATCTGGCAGCGGTTCCCCAAAATAGGTACCCCCAGTATAGCTAGCCAGGTCTATATGTGTCCCCAGTACAGGTAGCCATGTGTATAGTTGTCCCCAGAATAGGTGGCCAGATGTAGAGATGTCACCAGAATAGGTAGCCAGGTGTATAGATGTCCTTAGAATAGGTGGTCAGGTGTAAAGATATTCCCAGAATAGGTGGCCAAGTGTATAGATGTCCCCAGAATAGGTAGCCAGGTCTATAGGTGTCCCCAGTATAGCCAGGTGTTCCCAGTATATCTAACCAGGTGTTCAGGTGTCCCCAGTATAGCCAGGTGTATAGGTGTCCCCAGTATAGCCAGGTGTGTAGGTGTCCACAGTGTATGTAGCCAGGTGTATAGGTGTCCGTAGTGTATGTAGCCAGGTGTATAGGTGTCCCCAGTATATGTAGCCAGGTGTATATGTGCCCAGTATATGCAGCCAGGGGTATATGTGCCCACTATATGTAGCCAGGTGTATAGTGGCCCCCAGTATATGTAGCCAGGTGTTTAGTGGCCCCCAGTATATGTAGCCAGGTGTTTAGTGGCCCCCAGTATATGTAGCCAGGGGTATATGTGCCCACTATATGTAGCCAGGTGTATAGTGGCCCCCAGTATATGTAGCCAGGTGTATAGTGGCCCCCAGTATATGTAGCCAGGTGTATAGGTGTCCCCAGTATATGTAGCCAGGTGTATAGTCGCCCCCAGTATATGTAGCCAGGTGTTTAGTGGCCCCCAGTATATGTAGCCAGGTGTATAGTGGCCCCCAGTATATGTAGCCAGGTGTATAGTCGCCCCCAGTATATGTAGCCAGGTGTTTAGTGGCCCCCAGTATATGTAGCCAGGTATATAGTGGCCCCCAGTACATGTAGCCAGGTGTATAGTGGCCCCCAGTACATGTAGCCAGGTGTATAGTGGCCCCCAGTATATGTAGCCAGTTGCCCCCCCCCTCCTGGCTGGAGGGGAGCAGCACAGCAGAGAGGAGCATTGTGCGCAGTGTGGGGAAGGGCGGACGTTTCCCCCCCCCCCCCATCCCTCACCTTGGGGCTCCTCTCCCTGGCTCTCCCCTCCATAAAGATGCGGCGGCGGTGGCTGGCGGCGGTGGCTGGCAGCGGCATCGGTGGGCGGGACTTACCTCCTCCAGGCACGCACAGCGTCCACCCGGAACACTGGAGGAGGTAAGTCCTGCCCACCGATGCCGCTGCCAGTCACCGCCGCCGCATCTTTATGGAGGGGAGAGCCAGGGAGAGGAGCCCCAAGGTGAGGGATGGGGGGGGGGGAAACGTCCGCCCTTCCCCACGCTGCGCACAATGCTCCTCTCTGCTGCGCTGCTCCCCTGGCGTTCACTGTCCAAAAAAAGTAAGTGGACGCCGTCCCCCCGCGTTCACGCAGGACTCGACCCGAGTTACTCACGGCTGACGGGCACAGCGATCAGATTGTCTGTTAATTGGACTGCAGACCAATCGGAAACCACCAATTAAAGACCATTTTTATTGGTTGCTGAGCTATTGGCTGACGCAGGAAACGATAACATTAACAAGAGACTCACGTCTGAACATTCATTTAAAAAGAAAAAAAGTCACGATTAAGCTAATGACTTACATTTAAGCTAGAATTAAAAAATAGTTAAAGGACCAGTATCCCAACAAAATTGTAAAATACATGAAAACACATTAAAAAAGTACATTTCTCCCAGAGTAAAATGAGCCATGAATTACTTCTCCCCTATGTTGCTGTCACTTACAGTAGGTAATAGAAATCTGACAGAACTGATAGGTTTTGGACTAGCCCATCTTCTCATAGGGAATTCAGAGGGTTTTCTTTATTTTCAAAAGCACTTAGTGAATGGCAGTTGCTCAGTCCAACTGCCAGAATAGTGCAAACAGGTGGGGGTCGGCCTGCATCTTTGTATGGATCCTTTCCAGTGAGTGCTTTTGTAAAGAATACAGTGGTTTGCAAAAGTATTCAACCCCCTTGAAGTTTTCCACATTTTTCCATATTACTGGCACAAACATGAATCAATTTTATTGGAATTCCACATGAAAGACCAACACAAAGTGGTGTACATGTGAGAAGTGGAACGAAAATCATACATGATTCCAAACAAAAATAACTGCAAAGTGGTGTGTGCGTAATTATGCAGGCGAACAGAGGCGCCAAAAGGATAAAAAGAAGCTAAATGAGCTTAAAAACCAAATTCTTGGTAAATAGAGGAGGTAGTGGTGGACTTACCTCCTCCAAGTAGACACACAACGACTGTAGTAATGACAGTCAATATATTTTATTTATGAACGTCTTTACTACAGTCGTTGTGTGTCTACTTGGAGGAGGTAAGTCCACCACTACCTCCTCTATTTACCAAGAATTTGGTTTTTAAGCTCATTTAGCTTCCTTTTATCCTCTTGGCGCCTCTGTTCTCCTGCATAATATTGAGTCCACCCTGGCTGGAGGGTTCTTCTCATCTACAGAGAGTGACTTCTTATTCCTGAGTGGGGTCAGGAAAATCTCCCCACCTGTTTTTACAGTGGTTGTTTAATGGTAACCCTGGTTTGTGAGTATTAATATGTACTCTATCTAGTAACCATTTACCAGTACATATTGCACTATTGGCGCTGTTGGTGTGTCTTGTTTTTATCTCGGGTGTGCATAATTATTTAGCCCCCTTTGGTCTGAGTGCAGTAAGTTGCCCATAGGCATTGCCTGATGAGTGCTAATGACTAAATAGAGTGCGCCTATGTGTAATCTAATATCAGCACAAATACAGCTCCTCTGTGACAGCCTCAGAGGTTGTCTAAGAGAATATTGGGAGCAACAACACCATGAAGTCCAAAGAACACACCAGACAGGTCAGGGATAAAGTTTTTGAAAAATTTAAAGCAGGCTTAGGCTATAGAAAGATTTCCAAAGCCTTGAACATCCCACGGAGCACTGTTCAAGCGATCATTCAGAAATGGAAGGAGTATGGCACAACTGTAAACCTACCAAGACAAGGCCGTCCACCTAAACTCACAGGCCGAACAAGGAGAACACCGATCAGAAATGCAGTCAAGAGGCCCATGGTGACTCTGGACGAGCTGCAGAGATCTACAGCTCAGGTGGGAGACTCTGTCCATAGGACAACTATTAGTCATGCACTGTACAAAGTTGGCCTTTATGGAAGAGTGGCAAGAAGAAAGCCATTGTTAACAGAAAGCATAAGAAGTCCTGTTTGCAGTTTGCCACAAGCCATGTGGGGGACACAGCAATCATGTGGAAGAAGGTGCTCTGGTCAGATGAGACCAAAATGGAACTTTTTGGTCAAAATACAAAACGCTATGGCCTCGATTCATCAACACTTAGCAAATTTGTTAACAACAGTTTGGTAAAATACCGAATTTGTTAACTTCATTTCAGGATTCATCAAAGTTATCTACAGCTGTTAGCGAACATTCGTTAACGATTCGGTAACGATTCGCTAAAACGGAAGAAAGTGCGATTCATGAAAAAGAAAGTGGGCGTGGTTTAGCGTTACATTTAGGATTAGTTATCTCCTTCACTGCTCTGTCGTTATTCCTGTCAGATCATTGCTGACAGAGAAGATGGAGCCATTTGAAGTGGTTATGTATCAGCTAAGAGTGATTCAAAGGCGCAGAAGGGCAAGAATAAGGTCTAGAAACATATCAATTTGTAAGAGAATAGATTTATTTGCTATAACACGACATCTGCATTTCTCTTGAATCATCTTGTAAGAGAACACAGGCAGTGCCAGGGTTAACTAATTTTGCTAGCTGCACTATAATTTTTTAGAAAAGGCTCCTATCAAATTGTGGGATTGTCCCAAGCCACTCCCAGAATCCTGGTCCAGGTGTTAAGCCCTATTCAGAATGTTGCTACGTAGTGCTCAAAGGACTGCCTCTTACCCACAATTCCATGGGAATCTTATGGCCTTGTGTTAAATTACCGCTGTAAAATGGAAATATCGACACGTTACCGAATGGTTACCGAATGGTTATCGAATTCACACCGAATGCCGAAAAACCTTGATGAATAAAACTAGAAATCGCTAAACTTGGAATTCGGTAATTTAACAAACTGTAAAAAGTTATCTCAAAGACAATGATGAATCGAGGCCATAGTTCTAGTTGTATTCATCAAGGTTTTTCGGCATTCGGTGTGAATTCGATAACAATTCGGTAAACATTCGGTAACGTGTCGATATTTCCATTTTACAGCGGTAATTTAACACAAGGCCATAAGATTCCCATGGAATTGTGGGTAAAAGGCAGTCCTTTGAGCACTACGTAGCAACATTCTGAATAGGGCTGAACACCTGGACCAGGATTCTGGAAGTAGCTTGGGACAATCCCACAATTTGATAGGAGCCTTTTCTAAAAAATTATAGTGCAGCTAGCAAAATTAGTTAACCCTGAAACTGCCTGTGTTCTCTTACAAGATGATTCAAGAGAAATGCAGATGTCGTGTTATAGCAAATAAATCTATTCTCTTGCAGATTGATATAGTTCTAGACCTTATTCTTGCCCTTCTGCGCCTTTGAATCACTCTCAGCTGATACATAACCACTTCAAATGGCTCCATCTTCTCTGTCAGCAATGATCTGACAGGAATAACGACAGAGCAGTGAAGGAGATAACTAATCCTAAATGTAACGCTAAACCACGCCCACTTTCTTTTTCATGAATTGCACTTTCTTCCGTTTTAGCGAATCGTTACCGAATCGTTAACGAATGTTCGCTAACAGCTGTAGATAACTTTGATGAATCCTGAAATGAAGTTAACAAATTCGGTATTTTACCAAACTGTTGTTAACAAATTTGCTAAGTGTTGATGAATCGAGGCCAATGACCCTAAACATAAAGCCAGGGCAACAATGGAATGGTTAAAAACAAAACATATCCATGTGTTAGAATGGCCCAGTCAAAGTCCAGATCTAAATCCAATCGAGAATCTGTGGCAAGCAGGGCCGGCCCGCCCATGAGGCGGGGTGAAACTTTTGCCTCAGGCAGCACTTCTGGGGGGGCGGCACCCGCCTGTCCGTGGGTGTGGGGGGCCGCCCAGGCTGGAGGGCATAGCGGGCAGGAAGGGGGTATTGGGCCTAGTGGCAGGGAGGGGGGTCGGACCCCTCTCCCTTGCCTGGGTCCCCCGTCCTCCGCTCCCCTCCAGCTTTAAAAAGTTACATTGCTGCAGCTATTGTAAGAAGCACGGGCGGGGATCACTCACCTCTTCCTCGTTCCAGCGTGCGCTCCACTGACGTCACTTCCTGCTACGCCACCCACTGTATTGTGAGTGGACGTCGTTACAGTAAGTGACATCAGTGGAGCGCGCGTTGGAATGCGGAAAAGGTGAGTGATCCCCGCCCGTGCCTCTTACAATAGCTGCAGCGATTTCTTTAAAGATTGCCTCAGGCGGCAAAAAGTCTAGGGCCGGGCCTGGTGGCAAGATCTAAAAACTGCTGTTCATAAACGCTGTCCATCTAATCTGACTGAGCTGGAGTTGTTTTGCAAAGAAGAATGGGCAAGGATTTCAGTCTCTAGATGTGCAAAGCTGGTAGAGACATACCCTAAAAGACTGGCAGCTGTAATTGCAGCAAAAGGAGGTTCTACAAAGTATTGACTCAGGGGGCTGAATAATTACGCACCTCCACTTTGCAGTTATTGATTTGTAAAAAATGTTTGGAATCATGTATGAGTTTCATTCCACTTCTCACGTGTACACCACTTTGTATAGGTCCTTCACATGGAATTCCAAAAAATTGATGCATGTTTGTGGCAGTAATGTGACAAAATGTGGAAAACTTCAAGGGGACCGAATAATTTTGCAACCCACTGTACATGAAATATTGATAATCCCCCATGAAGAGATGGACTAGCCCAAAACAGACAGTTCGGTCAGATTTCTACTACCAACTGTAAGTGACAACAACATAGGTGAAAAGTCATTTATAGCTCATTTTACTCTGGGAGGAATGTACTTCTTATTTGTATGTGTTTACAAGTATTTTAAATTTTACAATTTTTCACGATAGTGGTCCTTTAAAAGGATTACAAATAAGATGTACTTCCAGCCGTTTTTGATTGGCTCAATTTTTGGCTGCAATACAACCAGTGACCGTCTCAAATTCTGCTCAGAAGTGAACAGCCGATTAAAGTTCAGCGCTTCTATGAAATCCACCCGAGAAGGACTAATGCCTCTCTTGTAGAAAGAATAAGTGATAAGAAACGACTTTCACGTCCTGATGAATACGTTTGTCACATGATGAAGGTCATTGTGTAATGCAGGCTAAACATTCTTGTGTATTTTCCCTGTTCTGTGGAATGTTCTGATATCACCAGCAAGATGGGCGCTCCCCATGACAACACAAGCATGACATGGCAACCATGACATACACAGCAGAAATCTCTGTAGCAGAGTTCCCAGCCCTGTCCTCAAGGCCCACCTGTAGCTCATGTTTTGTGAAAATCCACAGAGGTAGTTAAAGGGGTTCTGTGGAGGGTTAAAAAAACAGACACTTACCTGGGGCTTATATCGGCCCCCTGCAGCTGTCATGTCCCGCGCCATACTTCTACAATCCTCCATTCCCCGCCGCCAAACCTGGTCTAATATTTGTCTAACTAGACGAACAGCGCTCGATCCCGCACGCGTCACCGGGAGCTTACTGCGCAGTACAACGTTTTCTTGCACTGCGCAGTAAGCTCCCGATGACGCGCGTGGGAGTGACCACGCCGCAGCCGCAGTTTAGTTAGACGCATAATTAGATCGTAACCAGCAGCGGGGAATGGAGGCTCGTATGAGGACGGAACGGGACATGACAGCTGCAGGGGGCCAATATAAGCCCCAGGTAAGTGGTTGTTTTTGTTTTTTTTAACCCTTCACAGAACCCCTTTAACCTCCCTGGTCTTCGATTTCTGCAGGATTTCTGTGCAAAAGTGGTTCAATTCATTTTCATGAAACTTTTGCCTGGAACTTACCAAAATGTGCCATTTTGAGTATTTTTGAGTATTCATTTTGAGTATAATGAAAGTTTTAAACACAAAATCACGTAAAAAATGTAATTTAATTTTCCCTTTTCTGCCCAAAAGCTGAAGATTGGGGAAATTGTGACCTGGCAGAAATTCAGTTTTTTGCATGCATTTTTTTTCCGCATTAAAGGGACTCCGAGCAGTGCAGAAACTATGGAAAGATGCATATCATTTTAAAGCTCTCTTTCTCCTCTTTCCAATGATATATAAACCACCACCCTACGTCTTTTAGTTTTCGCTATTTTCGCGATTGAAATTGCCGCGACCACGATTTCGATCGTGAAAATAGAGAAAACTAAAAGGTGTAGGGCAACGATTTAGGTGTCGTCAGAAAGAGGAGAAAGAGAGCTTTAAAATGATATCCATCAAGCCATAGTTATATTGTATTACACAGGACGACACTTTCCCCAGTGTCAGCAGCTCCATTCTGCTGAATGCAGCTGCTGACTTTGACAAAAAGTCGCCCTGTGTAATACAATATAACTATGGCTTGATGGATATCATTTTAAAGCTCTCTTTCTCCTCTTTCTGACGACACCTACATCGTTGCCCTACGCCTTTTAGTTTTCTCTATTTTCGCGATCGAAATCGCGGCCGCGGCAATTTCAATCGCGAAAATAGCGAAAAACTAAATGGCGTAGGGTGGTGGTTTATATATCATTGGAAAGAGGAGAAAGAGAGCTTTAAAATGATATGCATCTTTCCATAGTTTCTGCACTGCTCGGAGTCCCTTTTTAAAAGTCACGTTCGTGTTCGAATTTTTGCATGCGGGTTTCCAGAACATGTGAAAATTGGCATATGAATGCAAAGTTTAATGTAAAAAACACATTAAAAAAAACAAGAAAAAATCGTAACCCTGCCTTAGAACTGCTGGACGGGCGTGTCTCATCCTTACCATTCTCAGCTATTTCTCCCTGGATGAGTCAGGCCCATACATACCGCCAGGGAGGTTACTCAGCACTAATAACCTCACCTGTGAATGCAGAGTAGGTTCTATCGGTTCTTGAGGACAGGGTTGGGGGACTCTGATCAATGGGACAGAAGTCACCATGGAAACATACTGATGAAAGGCTGGTTTTAACATTCTGATACGTGACCCCCTTAGCGAAAACACAGAAAAGGGGGGAAAGTCTGTGTTCTGTATGTACAGTGCCTAGCACACACATAACTAGGCTGTGTTCCTTTTTTTGTTTCTCTGCCTGAAAGAGTTAAAAATCAGGTATGTAAGTGGCTGACTCAGTCCTGACCCAGGGAGGAAATTCCAACTATAAAACACTTTCCTAGCAGAAAACTGTTTCTGAAAGCAGGAAAGAGATCAATAGTAGGAGGTAAGTAGTAGATTTAAACATAAAATAAAAGTGTGGAATATCTTAAAAAGTCATTTTTAGGAGAAGGAAGATAGATACAATCGATTATTCCATTCGTTTATTTTCACCTTGGGTGTCCTTTAAGGTTGGCACACGCCAAGCGAACGTCACTTCACATCCTATTTCCTAGATTCAAGAAAATGATCAGATCAGGCAAAAAAATAAAATAAAATATGGCTTACTGATTGCCAGCGACCGATCCCAAGCTGAAAATCCATCTCTTTCTCAATCGAAGGCAGATCTGACATGCTGGAAAATATCACTTGAAATGTCTGCTATCGTTCTGTGTGTGTGTCCTTTCGATTCATTACACACACACATCGGCAATCTGATCAGAATTTTTCGGGAAAAACATTGCATACGTGTGTACACTAGCTTTCTTCTATATCTGATCGCTGTCAGATCTGAATATCGATCTGAACACTCGCTCTGATCTGCAGTGAAGATTGCATGGTGTGTAGCAGCTTTCAGCTGTCACATGGTCAGAGGTTAGTAGCTGAACGTGATTTGGCTGTCCTGTGTGGCAGCGGTACTCACCGGGGTCAGAGCGGAACGGGTTGGTGTCGGGATTGGTCTGGGGCAGCGGCAAGCCCTGAACGATCTTCTCGTAGTCCTGAATCCTCTCTTTCACCTTCCCGTCTCCAGCTGCCATCGGGAAAAAGCAAAAGAGAATTAACAACCAATCAGGGAATCACAGCTTAGCAGTGGGCGTGGTCAATGAGATGCCATCATTCTGAGCTGATGCTAATTTTATGCAGCCACCAATGGGAACCTCAAATAAAGCTGCCCATTTCTCACATTTGCCCACTGCCCATCTGCATAAAATTAAATAACTATTGCATCAACTGTAAAGTATTTGCATCCCACTGATCATCTCTGGCTATTACTAATGGATTGTGACTGATCTGTATGTGTTGCAGCAGCAAACAATCGCACATTCCCAGTCACAGATGCATCATGGGAAAATCTGCTCCTTCTGGAGACAATAACAGCTCCGGCCACTAGAGGGACCACGGAGATTTGCAGGAGAACTTCTGCATAAGTGAAATGTGTGGACAACTTTCTGTCTGTTCTCTCACAGGTTATACAGTGATGTGAAAAACGATTTGCCCCCTTCCTGATTTCTTATTCTTTTGCATGTTTGTCACACTTAAATGTTTCTGCTCATCAAAAACTGTTAACCATTAGTCAAAGATAACATAATTGAACACAAAATGCAGTTTTAAATTATGGTTTTTATTATTTAGTGAGGAAAAAAACTCAAAACCTACATGGCCCTGTGTGAAAAAGTGATTGCCCCCCTTGTTAAAAAATAACTTAATAATAATTAAAAGAAATCAGGAAAGGGGCAAATAGTTTTTCACACCACTGTATGTGTAATACTTTACACAAGTACCGTTTTGCAGACCACAAAATGCTGGTCATTTGACCCATGAGCGGATTTGCAAAATTCCTCTAGATCAGCTTTCTGGGAGCGCGGTGAATCCTAACCTTCCATCAGTCCTACCCATCCACCAACTTGGTCAGAGCCCCACCCATCGCACCTTTCTCCCCTTCGTCAGAGCCCCACCCATCCTACCTTTCCTTCCCTGTGTCAGAGCCCCACCCATCCCTCCTTTCTCCCCTTTTATCAGATTTTCACCCACCCCTTCTTTCTTCCCTTTCATCAGGTCATGTGACCTGTGTGGCTGTCCTATTTCTGTCCACTGTGCTGTCCAGTGATTGGCTGTCCGGTTTCTAATGCCTGCACTGCACTATTCAGTGATTGGCTGCCCTATGTCCCAGAATGCACTGCAGTGTTCAGTGATTGGCTGTCCTATGTCCCAGAATGCTCTACGCTGTCCAGTGATTGGCTGTCCTATGTCCTAAAATGCTCTACGCTGTCCAGTGATTGGCTGTCCTATGTCCCAGAATGCACTGCACTGTCCAGTGATTGACTGTCCTATGTCCCAGAATGCACTGTGCTGTCCAGTGATTGGCTGTCCTATGTCCCAGAATGCACTGTGCTGTCCAGTGATTGGCTGTCCTATGTCCTAAAATGCTCTACGCTGCCCAGTGATTGGCTGTCCTATGTCCTAGAACGCACTGCACTGTCCAGTGATTGGCTGTCCTTTGTCCCAGAATGCACTGTACTATTCAGTGATTGGCTGTCCTATGTACCAGAATGCTCTGTACTATCCAGTGATTGGCTGTCCTATGTCGCAGAACGCACTGCACTGTCCAGTGATTGGCTGTCCTTTGTCCCAGAATGCACTGTGCTGTCCAGTGATTGGCTGTCCTATGTCCCAGAACGCACTGCACTGTCCAGTGATTGGCTGTCCTTTGTCCCAGAATGCACTGTGCTGTCCAGTGATTGGCTGTCCTATGTCCCAGAATGCACTGTGCTGTCCAGTGATTGGCTGTCCTATGTCCCAGAATGCACTGTGCTGTCCAGTGATTGGCTGTCCTATGTCCTAAAATGCTCTACGCTGCCCAGTGATTGGCTGTCCTATGTCCTAGAACGCACTGCACTGTCCAGTGATTGGCTGTCCTTTGTCCCAGAATGCACTGTACTATTCAGTGATTGGCTGTCCTATGTCCTAAAATGCTCTACGCTGCCCAGTGATTGGCTGTCCTATGTCCTAGAACGCACTGCACTGTCCAGTGATTGGCTGTCCTTTGTCCCAGAATGCACTGTACTATTCAGTGATTGGCTGTCCTATGTACCAGAATGCTCTGTACTATCCAGTGATTGGCTGTCCTATGTCCCAGAACGCACTGCACTGTCCAGTGATTGGCTGTCCTTTGTCCCAGAATGCACTGTACTATTCAGTGATTTGCTGTCCTATGAACCAGAATGCACTGCACTGTTCATTGATTGGCTGTACTATGCCCCAGGATGCTCTACGCTGTCCAGTGATTGGCTGCCCTATGTCACAGAATGCTCTGTACTGTCCAGTGATTGGCTGTCCTATGTCCTAGAATGCTCTGTATTGTCCAGTGATTGGCTGTCCTATGTCCCAGAATGCTCTGTACTATCCAGTGATTGGCTGTCCTATGTCCCAGAATGCTCTGTACTGTCCAGTGATTGGCTGCCCTATGTCACAGAATGCACTGTGCTGTCCAGTGATTGGTTGTCCTATGTCCCAGAATGCTCTGTACTGTCCAGTGATTGGCTGTCCTATGTCCCAGAATGCACTGTGCTGTCCAGTGATTGGCTGTCCTATGTCCCAAAATGCTCTGTACTGTCCAGTGATTGGCTGTCCTATGTCACAGAATGCTCTGTATTGTCCAGTGATTGGCTGTCCTATGTCCCAGAATGCTCTGTACTATCCAGTGATTGGCTGTCCTATGTCCCAGAATGCTCTGTACTGTCCAGTGATTGGCTGTCCTATGTCCCAGAATGCACTGTTCTGTCCAGTGATTGGCTGTACTATGCCACAGGATGCTCTACGCTGTCCAGTGATTGGCTGTCCTATGTCCCAGAATGCACTGCACTGTCCAGTGATTGGCTGTCCTATGTCCCAGAATGCACTGCACTGTCCAGTGATTGGCTGTCCTATGTCCCAGAATGCTCTGTACTGTCCAGTGATTGGCTGTCCTATGTCCCAGAATGCTCTGTACTGTCCAGTCATTGGCTGTCCTATGTCCCAGAATGCTCTGTACAGTCCAGTGATTGGCTGTCCTATGTCCCAGAATGCACTGTTCTGTCCAGTGATTGGCTGTACTATGCCACAGGATGCTCTACGCTGTCCAGTGATTGGCTGTCCTATGTCCCAGAATGCACTGCACTGTCCAGTGATTGGCTGTCCTATGTCACAGAATGCACTGTGCTGTCCAGTCATTGGCTCACATGTGAAGTGGGAGGTGATGAAGAGGAAGGAAGTCCCAAAGAAGGTGAAGGAGACGGCCAGGGCGCCTTTGGTCTTGATCTGAGACACGATGCGGGTTGTCACGGTGGCGGATTCCACCTCTGCGTAGAGAATGAGGATACGGTTAGGTGTCAGTAGTGAAGTATACGGTACGTGAAGGCAGAAAGGAGGGGAGAGATATACCTGAACAGAACCAGATGAGGTCCCGGCGGAGGAAGATGGACATATAGAGAACGCCATGCGCAGAGGAGTGCAATAAGACGTAATGCGGACCCAGAGTCTCCTGCAGCCGGACCTCCCATTCCCTCCTGCACAGAGACAGGAAAGGGTTAATGTGAGAAATTGGTGCCTTAAGGTGTCTCTTTCATTTTATGGTGGTCATGGGTGCCCAAATCCTGTTCAGATGATATGCATGCCTTTCATTTGCTCCCTTTTCAGAACTCCGCCCATCTTCCCTTTCTTCATAGCCCACACATCTGAAACTTCCATCAGAGCACCAGTCATCCCTTCCCTTTCACCCCTTTGACAAAGCCCCACCACCCATCCCTCCTTTCTCTTCTTACATTCCATCAGAGCCCCACCCATCCCTCCTGGCTTCGCTTTATCAGAGCCCCACCCATCCCTCCTGGCTTCCCTTTATCAGAGCCCCACCCATCCCTCCTGGCTTCCCTTTATCAGAGCCCCACCCATCCCTCCTGGCTTCCCTTTATCAGAGCCCTGCCCATCCCTCCTTTCTTCCCTTTATCAGAGCCCCACCCATCCCTCCTGGCTTCCCTTTATCAGAGCCCCGCCCATCCCTCCTTTCTTCCCTTTATCAGAGCCCCACCCATCCCTCCTGGCTTCCCTTTATCAGAGCCCCGCCCATCCCTCCTTTCTTCCTTTTGTCAGAACCCGATCCATTCCTCCTTTCTCCCTTTTCATCAGAGTCCCACCCATCTTACCTTTCTTCCCCATCAGAGCTCCCCCCATCCCTTCTTTCTCCTTTTTCATCAGAGCCCCACCCAACCCTCCTTCGTCAGAGCCCCACCCATCCATTTTTTCTACCTTATCTTCAGAGTCCCACCTATCCCTCCTTTCTTGAAGCCGATCATTTCTCTTCCCCACACTGCGTCTGACCTGGGCACTGCCATAAACATAACGTTAATATGTCTATGGTCGCGCAGCAGTGTAATAATAATTAAAGCCGCCCAGAATATATGCGGAAGCAGGGTGAGCAGGGTCTTTTCATCAGAGCCCCACCCATCCCTCCTTTCTCCTCTTTATCAGAGCCCCACCTATGCCTTCTTTCTTCCTTTTCAGAGCTCCACCCATCCCTCTTTTCTACCCTTCCATCAGAGCCCTACCCATCCCTTTTTTCTCTCCATCAGAGCCTCACCCATCTCTTCTTTCTCAGCTTAATCAGAGCCATGCCCATCCCTCTTCTCTCCCCTTCATCAGAGCCCCACCCATGCCTCTTCTCCCCCCTTCATCATCATCACATGGGGTGGTGCTCTGAGGAAGGGGAGTTACGTCATTACATGGGACGGGCTCTGACAAAGGGAAGTTTCGTCATTACATGCGGTGGGGCTCTGACGAAGGGAATTCACGTCATTACATGGGGCGGGGCACTGACAAAGGGGAGTCTCGTCATTACATGCGGTGGGGCTCTGACGAAGGGAATTCACGTCATTACATGGGGCGGGACTCTGATGAAGTGGCGGAAAGATGGATGTCGGAGAGAACCTGAATGTTTGCAGAACAAGATATGGACACCAATGACCAGCTCTAGAACGCACTCATAAACCTCCCCCTAAATTCTATGCAAACTCAGACATTGTGCAATGCTGAAGGATATGTGCAATGTAGACACAAAATATATAATGAAACTTCCAAGACATTCATTTAGAATTTAATGCCAGCAACATGTGTACAGGGACAACACAAAAAGTTTTGAAATGCCACCCCAAAAATGTTTATGTGTCTCAGTTTCAGCAACTGCTATACTGTCTTTGTATGATGTTCAATTCGATATACATTATCACATGATTTTTTAACTGACCACATCCTCTTTTTATTCATGTATTTTCGCTCCATAAGACGCACCTAGGTTTCGAGGGGAAAAAACAGAAAAACATTCTAAACCAGGAGCGTCTTCAGGGTGCAGAGGAATCTTCTAGAGTATTTCCCTCCCTCCTAAGTCAACAGTGCTTTCCCTGCGGCCCCTGCAGAGTAGTGGCAGTGGAGCGCGCTCACCTGCGCGCCCGGCGTGCCCCTTCCTGTCTGCGTTCTTCTATCCTCAGCCTCACTGGCGCCCCCTCTCTGTGACCTGTCAGCATGTATGCACAGAGAACAGGCAGCAGCAAGGATAAGGAGAGGATGACACACACAGGAAGGAGCGCATTGGCCAGACAGGTAAGTGCACTTCCTGCCAATATAATCTGCGGAGGCAATGGGGGGGTGCGGAGGGGGATAGTGCGTCTTATAAAGCAAAAATACTATACATTTTACTCTGTGTTCCAGTGTATAATATCGGGGCTGATAAAACTAGATTGCAATTTAAAGTAAGCTTGACGTGGCAATAACCCCCCCCCCCCCTCCCCCCCCCCCAAAAAAAACAGGAGGGGTTTGCCAAGGTCCATTTTGAAGTGCAAAGGGGGGGGGGGGGGGGCGCAGCGCATAGGAGGGGGGGGGGGGGGACAGTGGTCACAAAAAGTGGCAGGGAGGGCGGCCCACTCCCTACCTCACCTCGGGGGCTTCCCTGTCAGCGCTTCCCCCTCCAGCATTGACGGCAGCATCAAGCGGTTATGGAACGTGGATATACTTTCGTGTTCCGTGCGGCTGTGGTTCTATCTGTAAGCGTCTGATGCTACTTCCTGTTTATCAGGAAGTAGTGTCAGGATGCTTACAGAGAAGAATCTCCGTTGCATGGAATGCGGAAGAAGTATGTCCGCATTCCATAACCGCTTGATGCTGCTGTCAATGCTGGAGGGGGAAGCGCTAACAGGGAAGCCCGAGGTGAGGGAGGGGGGTAGAGGGACCCCCTCCCCACCGTTCTGTGTGGCAATTATTTTCCCCTCATACGCTGTACTCCTGGGACACCTAACTGGCTACCTATACTAGGGTCACCTATACTTAGCTATACTGAGGTCACCTATATCTGGCTATCCAGGGGGGCACCTATACCTGTCTATACTGGGAGTACCTATACCTGGCTATACTGGGGGCATCTATACCTGTCTATATTGGGAGCACCTATAGCTGTATATATATGGGGAGCACCTATACCTGTCTATATTGGGAGCACCTATACCTGTCTATACTGGGGGCACCTATACCTGTCTATATTGGGAGCACCTATACTGTCTATACTCGGGGGTATGTATGCCTGCCTATACTAGAGGCACCTATACCTGTCTATATTGGGAGCACCTATACCTGGCCATACTGGGGGCATCTATGCCTGGCTATACTGGGGGCAACTATGCCTGGTTATACTGGGGGGACCTATACCTATCTATACTGGAGGCATATATGCCTGGCTATATTGGGGGCACTTATATCTTGCTATACTGGGGGTGACTATACCTGTCTATACTGGGGGCACCTATACCCATGAATACTGGGGGCACCTATACCTGTTTATACTGGGGGCACCTATACCTGGCTATACTGGGGGCATCTATGCCTGGTTATACTGGGGGCATCTATGCCTGGTTATACTGGGGGGACCTATACCTATCTATACTGGAGGCATATATGCCTGGCTATACTGGGGGCATCTATGCCTGGCTATATTGGGGGCACCAATACCTGGCTATACTGGGGGCACCAATGCCTGGCTATATTGGGGGCACCTATACTTGGGGTGGGAGGCCCCTGGCTATAGCGGTGTGACCTGTTACATGCTGCCGGGTCACATGAGGCGCCGCTGTAGCCAGAGAGGAAGCAGGACTTCACTTGTGGCTGGTGATCCCTTCGCTAACCTGCTGAGAGCAGTTGAGTGATGCTGCGCTGGTGCAGCACATACCCGGCATCCTGGGGATCAGATGCAAGGCACAGTACCATGTGACACTCCAGGGCCGTCCTCACTATGTATTGCGTTAGGCAGCAAAAATTCTAGAACCGTTCCTGGGTGTGGCTGTACTTGCATAGGCTCACACACAGATATGTTCTGGGAAGCCACAAACCAGGAGGATGGGGGAGGTCTTTCTAGAATCCAGGGACTTCCCTCTTCCTGAGCATGTTTTGGGTTGTTTTTTGTTTTGAGGAGGGGGGTTAACTACTCGGGTAAGAGCAGGAATTTCGATTCTACTAAACCCCCACAGATGTCAGCGTGGGACTTGTGCAGGATCCGTGTACTCACCGGTCCGGGCTGCCCTCCTGCACGCCGACCACATACATGTCCTGAGCAAAGTCATCGTCTGACGGCAGCAGCAGATCGTCCAGCCGGTCTGGGAGCTCCTGAAATACACAACAGAGATTCCGTCAGATCCCAGAACAGCCCCCGTTACAGCAGCACCCCGGCCATCCCGAAGACCCCAGAGATAGTCGGTGCTCAATATAAGGTGCTCAATGAGACGCCTTGCATGTAAACTTAATGCAAATTGTATGCAACTTGGAACTGAACCAATCAAAATCAGCCATGAGGGCATTTGATTGGCCACGGGTCCAAGCGACATAAAATTTGCATGTAAGCTGCAATTACTAGCAAACCATGGACCATCTCTGGTAGTAACAGATTGCAGCCCTTGCCTGGGTCATACTAGAACATAGTGGGGGTTGCTGGAAGGATAGAAAGTGATCATTTGTGCTCTGCTAACATGAGAACCTTTTATTATAAATTCAGTCTGTCCTGGGTTTATTAATTTTAGCCCACGGGTATTTTTCAACTCAGAGCAATTTTCACCCCCCATTCATTCGCCAATAACTTTATCACTAATCATCACAATGAATTGATCTATATCTTGTTTTTTCCGCCACCAATTATGCTTTCTTTGGGTCATACATTTTGCTAAGAATTATTTTTTTATAAGTGCATTTTAACCCTCCTGGCGGTATAAAAAAATACGCCAGGAGGCAGCGCGGCAGTTTTTTTTTTATTTATTTTTTTCTATATCATGTAGCGAGCCCAGGGCTCGCTACATGATAGCCGCTGCTCAGCGGCATCCCCCCGCCCTCTTCGATCGCCTTCGGCGATCTCCGATCAGGAAATCCCGTTCAAAGAACGGGATTTCCTGGAGGGCTTCCCCCGTCGCCATGGCGACGGGGCGGAATGACGTCACTGACGTCGGGTCGTCATTGGGAGTCCCGGGCCACCCCTCGGCGCTGCCTGGCACTGATTGGCCAGGCAGCGCACGGGATCTGGGGGGGGGGGGGGCGCGCGCCGCACCGTATAGCGGCGATCGGGCGCGCGGCGGCGGCGTTCAGGGTGCTGGCGCAGCTAGCAAAGTGCTAGCTGCGTCCAGCAAAAAAAAAATTAAACAAATCGGCCCAGCAGGGCCTGAGCGGCACCCTCCGGCGGCTTACCCCGAACTACGTTCGGGGTTACCGCCAAGAAGGTTAAGAGGAATATAAAGAAAAAAAAATGAAAAAATTCATTATGTCTCAGTTTTCAACCCTTAGAGCTATAAAATAATACATGCTATCATAATTAAAACCCACATATTTTGTTTGCCCATTTGTACCGGTTATTACACAATTTAAATTATGTCCCTATCACAATGTATAGCGCCGATATTGTATTTGGAAATAAAGGTGCATGTTTTCAGTTTTGCATCCTTCACTATTTACAAGCTTATAATTAAAAAAATGTTCGTAATATACCCTCTTCACATGCATATTAAAGTTCAGACCCTTAGGTAACTATTTAAGTATTTTTTTTTTTTATTGTAATTCTTATTTTTCCATTAAAATTTTTATTTGGGTAATTTTTGACGTAGGAGGTAAACAGTTCATTTTAAATGCAATAATGTGGGTTTATTTTTGTAAAAAATGTATGTAGATGTAGTTTTACTATTTGACCACAGTGAGATTTTTTTTTTTAAGCCCTAGAAGTGAAGTGCTCGCTTCCAGGAAGTATAAGGAGGACAGGAAACTTTTTTTTTCATCAGAGAACAGCGGTTTCTGATAAGAAGCCGTCGGTCTTTCTACAGGGAACTTAGATCAATGAATGGGAACCATGTTTCCATTCATTGATCTCCGGGCTAACAGGGGGCAACGTGTGCGTGCGCGGGAGCGAGCAGGCAGCAGCGGTACAGCAGCCGCCTGGACGTGACAATCACGTCCAGGCAGCTTAAATGGTTGAAAAAAAAAAATTCCCTCAATTCTCACACTTCCCAGCAACCCTCACTACAACGTGATATGACCCACAAGAAGCAGCCAAATGCTAACGGCAGATGAGTGTTACTAGTCCCGGATTGCAGAATTCTGTAACAGTGGCCCCACTAGGCGTCCAATGACCATACCTAGCAAAATACTTACTAGTGGTGGTCAATCAGAAGGGCTGTAGAGTCGGTACAAAAATCATCCGACTCCAACTCCTCAGTTTATGAAATGTCTGACTTCAACTCCAACTCTGATTCCAACTCCACAGCCCTGAATCATATGCTGCTAATTTTAAGTTGATGCCAAATTGTATGAAAATCTATGCAGCTTGGAATGCAGAAGGTGCTAGGTTTGATAGATCCATTTCCAGGCTGCTTACAATTTGCATAGTTTTGAATGTCGTGTAACGCACGGATCTGGGATGAGGGTTGTAGGGTCACGCACGGATCTGTGAGGAGGGTTGTAGGGTCACGCACGGATCTGTGAGGAGGGTTGTAGTGTCACGCACGGATCTGTGATGAGGGTTGTAGGGTCACGCACGGATCTGTGAGGAGGGCTGTAGTGTCACGGATCTGTGAGGAGGGTTGTAGGGTCACGCACGGATCTGTGAAGAGGGTCGTAGGGTCACGCACGGATCTGTGAGGAGGGTTGTAGGGTCACGCACGGATCTGTGAGGAGGGTTGTAGGGTCACGCACGGATCTGTGAGGAGAGTTGTAGGGTCACGCACGGATCTGTGATGAGGGTTGTAGGGTCACGCACGGATCTGTGAGGAGGGTTGTAGGGTCACGCACGGATCTGTGAGGAGGGTTGTAGTTCCACGCACACACGGATCTGTGAGGAGGGTTGTAGTTGTAGTGTCACGGATCTGTGAGGAGGGTTGTAGTGTCACGCACGGATCTGTGAGGAGGGTTGTAGTGTCACGCACGGATCTGTGAGGAGGGTTGTAGGGTCACGCACGGATCTGTGAGGAGGGTTGTAGGGTCACGCACGGATCTGTGATGAGGGTTGTAGGGTCACGCACGGATCTGTGATGAGGGTTGTAGGGTCACGCACGGATCTGTGATGAGGGCTGTAGGGTCACGCACGGATCTGTGAGGAGGGTTGTAGGGTCACGCACGGATCTGTGATGAGGGTTGTAGGGTCACGCACGGATCTGTGAGGAGGGTTGTAGGGTCACGCACGGATTTGTGAGGAGAGTTGTAGGGTCACGCACGGATCTGTGAGGAGGGTTGTAGTGTCACGCACGGATCTGTGATGAGGGTTGTAGGGTCACGCACGGATCTGTGATGAGGGTTGTAGGGTCACGCACGGATCTGTGATGAGGGCTGTAGGGTCACGCACGGATCTGTGATGAGGGCTGTAGGGTCACGCACGGATCTGTGATGAGGGTTGTAGGGTCACGCACCGATCTGTGATGAGGGTTGTAGGGTCACGCACGGATCTGTGAGGAGGGTTGTAGTGTCACGCACCGATCTGTGATGAGGGTTGTAGGGTCACGCACGGATCTGTGATGAGGGTTGTAGGGTCACGCACGGATCTGTGATGAGGGTTGTAGGGTCACGCACGGATCTGTGATGAGGGTTGTAGTGTCATGCATGGACCTGTGAGGAGGGTTGTAGTGTCACGCACGGATCTGTGATGAGGGTTGTAGTGTCACGCACAGATCTGTGATGAGGGTTGTAGTGTCACGCACACGGATCTGTGAGGAGGGTTGTAGTTGTAGTGTAACGGATCTGTGAGGAGGGTTGTAGGGTCACGCACGGATCTGTGAGGAGGGTTGTAGTGTCACGCACGGATCTGTGAGGAGGGTTGTAGTTGTAGTTTCACGGATCTGTGAGGAGGGTTGTAGGGTCACGCACGGATCTGTGAGGAGGGTTGTAGGGTCACGCACGGATCTGTGAGGAGGGTTGTAGGGTCACGCACGGATCTGTGAGGAGGGTTGTAGGGTCACGCACGGATCTGTGATAAGGGTTGTAGGGTCACGCACGGATCTGTGATGAGGGCTGTAGGGTCACGCACAGATCTGTGATGAGGGTTGTAGGGTCACGCACAGATCTGTGATGAGAATTGTAGGGTCACGCACGGATCTGTGAGGAGGGTTGTAGTGTCACGCACGGATCTGTGATGAGGGTTGTAGGGTCACGCACGGATCTGTGATGAGGGTTGTAGGGTCATGCACGGATCTGTGATGAGGGCTGTAGGGTCACGCACGGATCTGTGAGGAGGGTTGTAGGGTCACGCACGGATCTGTGAGGAGGGTCGTAGGGTCACGCACGGATCTGTGAGGAGGGTCGTAGGGTCACGCACGGATCTGTGAGGAGGGTTGTAGGGTCACGCACGGATCTGTGATGAGGGTTGTAGGGTCACGCACGGATCTGTGAGGAGGGTTGTAGTGTGACGCACACGGATCTGTGAGGAGGGTTGTAGTTGTAGTGTCACGGATCTGTGAGGAGGGTTGTAGTGTCACGCACGGATCTGTGAGGAGGGTTGTGGGGTCACGCACGGATCTGTGAGGAGGGTTGTGGGGTCACGCACGGATCTGTGAGGAGGGTTGTGGGGTCACGCACGGATCTGTGATGAGGGTTGTAGGGTCGCGCACGGATCTGTGATGAGGGCTGTAGGGTCACGCACGGATCTGTGATGAGGGTTGTAGGGTCACGCACGGATCTGTGATGAGGGTTGTAGGGTCACGCACGGATCTGTGAGGAGGGTTGTAGGGTCACGCACGGATCTGTGAGGAGGGTTGTAGGGTCACGCACGGATCTGTGAGGAGGGTTGTAGGGTCACGCACGGATCTGTGAGGAGGGTTGTAGGGTCACGCACAGATCTGTGAGGAGGGTTGTAGTGTCACGCACCGATCTGTGATGAGGGTTGTAGGGTCACGCACGGATCTGTGATGAGGGTTGTAGGGTCACGCACGGATCTGTGATGAGGGTTGTAGGGTCACGCACGGATCTGTGATGAGGGTTGTAGTGTCATGCATGGACCTGTGAGGAGGGTTGTAGTGTCACGCACGGATCTGTGATGAGGGTTGTAGTGTCACGCACAGATCTGTGATGAGGGTTGTAGTGTCACGCACACGGATCTGTGAGGAGGGTTGTAGTTGTAGTGTAACGGATCTGTGAGGAGGGTTGTAGGGTCACGCACGGATCTGTGATGAGGGTTGTAGGGTCATGCACGGATCTGTGATGAGGGCTGTAGGGTCACGCACGGATCTGTGAGGAGGGTTGTAGGGTCACGCACGGATCTGTGAGGAGGGTCGTAGGGTCACGCACGGATCTGTGAGGAGGGTCGTAGGGTCACGCACGGATCTGTGAGGAGGGTTGTAGGGTCACGCACGGATCTGTTATGAGGGTTGTAGGGTCACGCACGGATCTGTGAGGAGGGTTGTAGTGTGACGCACACGGATCTGTGAGGAGGGTTGTAGTTGTAGTGTCACGGATCTGTGAGGAGGGTTGTAGTGTCACGCACGGATCTGTGAGGAGGGTTGTGGGGTCACGCACGGATCTGTGAGGAGGGTTGTGGGGTCACGCACGGATCTGTGATGAGGGTTGTAGGGTCACGCACGGATCTGTGATGAGGGCTGTAGGGTCACGCACGGATCTGTGATGAGGGTTGTAGGGTCACGCACGGATCTGTGATGAGGGTTGTAGGGTCACGCACGGATCTGTGAGGAGGGTTGTAGGGTCACGCACGGATCTGTGAGGAGGGTTGTAGGGTCACGCACGGATCTGTGAGGAGGGTTGTAGGGTCACGCACGGATCTGTGAGGAGGGTTGTAGTGTCACGCACGGATCTGTGATGAGGGTTGTAGGGTCACGCACGGATCTGTGATGAGGGTTGTAGGGTCACGCACGGATCTGTGATGAGGGCTGTAGGGTCACGCACGGATCTGTGAGGAGGGTTGTAGGGTCACGCACGGATCTGTGATGAGGGTTGTAGGGTCACGCACGGATCTGTGAGGAGGGTTGTAGGGTCACGCACGGATTTGTGAGGAGAGTTGTAGGGTCACGCACGGATCTGTGAGGAGGGTTGTAGTGTCACGCACGGATCTGTGATGAGGGTTGTAGGGTCACGCACGGATCTGTGATGAGGGTTGTAGGGTCACGCACGGATCTGTGATGAGGGCTGTAGGGTCACGCACGGATCTGTGATGAGGGCTGTAGGGTCACGCACGGATCTGTGATGAGGGTTGTAGGGTCACGCACCGATCTGTGATGAGGGTTGTAGGGTCACGCACGGATCTGTGAGGAGGGTTGTAGTGTCACGCACCGATCTGTGATGAGGGTTGTAGGGTCACGCACGGATCTGTGATGAGGGTTGTAGGGTCACGCACGGATCTGTGATGAGGGTTGTAGGGTCACGCACGGATCTGTGATGAGGGTTGTAGTGTCATGCATGGACCTGTGAGGAGGGTTGTAGTGTCACGCACGGATCTGTGATGAGGGTTGTAGTGTCACGCACAGATCTGTGATGAGGGTTGTAGTGTCACGCACACGGATCTGTGAGGAGGGTTGTAGTTGTAGTGTAACGGATCTGTGAGGAGGGTTGTAGGGTCACGCACGGATCTGTGAGGAGGGTTGTAGTGTCACGCACGGATCTGTGAGGAGGGTTGTAGTTGTAGTTTCACGGATCTGTGAGGAGGGTTGTAGGGTCACGCACGGATCTGTGAGGAGGGTTGTAGGGTCACGCACGGATCTGTGAGGAGGGTTGTAGGGTCACGCACGGATCTGTGAGGAGGGTTGTAGGGTCACGCACGGATCTGTGATAAGGGTTGTAGGGTCACGCACGGATCTGTGATGAGGGCTGTAGGGTCACGCACAGATCTGTGATGAGGGTTGTAGGGTCACGCACAGATCTGTGATGAGAATTGTAGGGTCACGCACGGATCTGTGAGGAGGGTTGTAGTGTCACGCACGGATCTGTGATGAGGGTTGTAGGGTCACGCACGGATCTGTGATGAGGGTTGTAGGGTCATGCACGGATCTGTGATGAGGGCTGTAGGGTCACGCACGGATCTGTGAGGAGGGTTGTAGGGTCACGCACGGATCTGTGAGGAGGGTCGTAGGGTCACGCACGGATCTGTGAGGAGGGTCGTAGGGTCACGCACGGATCTGTGAGGAGGGTTGTAGGGTCACGCACGGATCTGTGATGAGGGTTGTAGGGTCACGCACGGATCTGTGAGGAGGGTTGTAGTGTGACGCACACGGATCTGTGAGGAGGGTTGTAGTTGTAGTGTCACGGATCTGTGAGGAGGGTTGTAGTGTCACGCACGGATCTGTGAGGAGGGTTGTGGGGTCACGCACGGATCTGTGAGGAGGGTTGTGGGGTCACGCACGGATCTGTGAGGAGGGTTGTGGGGTCACGCACGGATCTGTGATGAGGGTTGTAGGGTCGCGCACGGATCTGTGATGAGGGCTGTAGGGTCACGCACGGATCTGTGATGAGGGTTGTAGGGTCACGCACGGATCTGTGATGAGGGTTGTAGGGTCACGCACGGATCTGTGAGGAGGGTTGTAGGGTCACGCACGGATCTGTGAGGAGGGTTGTAGGGTCACGCACGGATCTGTGAGGAGGGTTGTAGGGTCACGCACGGATCTGTGAGGAGGGTTGTAGGGTCACGCACAGATCTGTGAGGAGGGTTGTAGTGTCACGCACCGATCTGTGATGAGGGTTGTAGGGTCACGCACGGATCTGTGATGAGGGTTGTAGGGTCACGCACGGATCTGTGATGAGGGTTGTAGGGTCACGCACGGATCTGTGATGAGGGTTGTAGTGTCATGCATGGACCTGTGAGGAGGGTTGTAGTGTCACGCACGGATCTGTGATGAGGGTTGTAGTGTCACGCACAGATCTGTGATGAGGGTTGTAGTGTCACGCACACGGATCTGTGAGGAGGGTTGTAGTTGTAGTGTAACGGATCTGTGAGGAGGGTTGTAGGGTCACGCACGGATCTGTGATGAGGGTTGTAGGGTCATGCACGGATCTGTGATGAGGGCTGTAGGGTCACGCACGGATCTGTGAGGAGGGTTGTAGGGTCACGCACGGATCTGTGAGGAGGGTCGTAGGGTCACGCACGGATCTGTGAGGAGGGTCGTAGGGTCACGCACGGATCTGTGAGGAGGGTTGTAGGGTCACGCACGGATCTGTTATGAGGGTTGTAGGGTCACGCACGGATCTGTGAGGAGGGTTGTAGTGTGACGCACACGGATCTGTGAGGAGGGTTGTAGTTGTAGTGTCACGGATCTGTGAGGAGGGTTGTAGTGTCACGCACGGATCTGTGAGGAGGGTTGTGGGGTCACGCACGGATCTGTGAGGAGGGTTGTGGGGTCACGCACGGATCTGTGATGAGGGTTGTAGGGTCACGCACGGATCTGTGATGAGGGCTGTAGGGTCACGCACGGATCTGTGATGAGGGTTGTAGGGTCACGCACGGATCTGTGATGAGGGTTGTAGGGTCACGCACGGATCTGTGAGGAGGGTTGTAGGGTCACGCACGGATCTGTGAGGAGGGTTGTAGGGTCACGCACGGATCTGTGAGGAGGGTTGTAGGGTCACGCACGGATCTGTGAGGAGGGTTGTAGTGTCACGCACGGATCTGTGATGAGGGTTGTAGGGTCACGCACGGATCTGTGATGAGGGTTGTAGGGTCACGCACGGATCTGTGATGAGGGCTGTAGGGTCACGCACCGATCTGTGATGAGGGTTGTAGGGTCACGCACGGATCTGTGAGGAGGGTTGTAGGGTCACGCACGGATCCGTGAGGAGGGTTGTAGGGTCACGCACGGATCTGTGATGAGGGTTGTAGGGTCACGCACGGATCTGTGAGGAGGGTTGTAGGGTCACGCACGGATCTGTGATGAGGGTTGTAGTGTCATGCATGGACCTGTGAGGAGGATTGTAGTGTCACGCACACGGATCTGTGAGGAGGGTTGTAGTTGTAGTGTCACGGATCTGTGATGAGGGTTGTAGTGTCACGCACGGATCTGTGATGAGGGTTGTAGTGTCACGCACACGGATCTGTGAGGAGGGTTGTAGTTGTAGTGTCACGGATCTGTGAGGAGGATTGTAGGGTCACGCACGGATCTGTGAGGAGGGTTGTAGTGTCACGCACGGATCTGTGAGGAGGGTTGTAGTTGTAGTTTCACGGATCTGTGAGGAGGGTTGTAGGGTCACGCACGGATCTGTGAGGAGGGTTGTAGTGTCACGCACGGATCTGTGAGGAGGGTAGTAGGGTCACGCACGGATCTGTGATGAGGGCTGTAGGGTCACGCACGGATCTGTGATGAGGGCTGTAGGGTCACGCACGGATCTGTGATGAGGGCTGTAGGGTCACGCACGGATCTGTGATGAGGGTTGTAGGGTCACGCACGGATCTGTGAGGAGGGTTGTAGTGTCACGCACGGATCTGTGAGGAGGGTTGTAGGGTCACGCACGGATCTGTGATGAGGGTTGTAGGGTCACGCACGGATCTGTGATGAGGGCTGTAGGGTCACGCACGGATCTGTGAGGAGGGTTGTAGGGTCACGCACGGATCTGTGAGGAGGGTTGTAGGGTCACGCACGGATCTGTGAGGAGGGTCGTAGGGTCACGCACGGATCTGTGAGGAGGGTTGTAGGGTCACGCACGGATCTGTGATGAGGGTTGTAGGGTCACGCACGGATCTGTGAGGAGGGTTGTAGTGTCACGCACACGGATCTGTGAGGAGGGTTGTAGTTGTAGTGTCACGGATCTGTGAGGAGGGTTGTAGTGTCACGCACGGATCTGTGAGGAGGGTTGTAGGGTCACGCACGGATCTGTGAGGAGGGTTGTAGGGTCACGCACGGATCTGTGATGAGGGTTGTAGGGTCACGCACGGATCTGTGAGGAGGGTTGTAGGGTCACGCACGGATCTGTGATGAGGGTTGTAGTGTCATGCATGGACCTGTGAGGAGGGTTGTAGTGTCACGCACACGGATCTGTAAGGAGGGTTGTAGTTGTAGTGTCACGGATCTGTGATGAGGGTTGTAGTGTCACGCACGGATCTGTGATGAGGGTTGTAGTGTCACGCACACGGATCTGTGAGGAGGGTTGTAGTTGTAGTGTCACGGATCTGTGAGAAGGGTTGTAGGGTCACGCACGGATCTGTGAGAAGGGTTGTAGTGTCACGCACGGATCTGTGAGGAGGGTTGTAGTTGTAGTTTCACGGATCTGTGAGGAGGGTTGTAGGGTCACGCACGGATCTGTGAGGAGGGTTGTAGTGTCACGCACGGATCTGTGAGGAGGGTTGTAGGGTCACGCACGGATCTGTGATGAGGGTTGTAGGGTCACGCACGGATCTGTGATGAGGGCTGTAGGGTCACGCACGAATCTGTGATGAGGGCTGTAGGGTCACGCACGGATCTGTGATGAGGGTTGTAGGGTCACGCACGGATCTGTGAGGAGGGTTGTAGGGTCACGCACGGATCTGTGAGGAAGGTTGTAGGGTCACGCACGGATCTGTGAGGAGGGTTGTAGTGTCACGCACGGATCTGTGATGAGGGTTGTAGGGTCACGCACGGATCTGTGATGAGGGTTGTAGGGTCACGCACGGATCTGTGATGAGGGCTGTAGGGTCACGCACGGATCTGTGAGGAGGGTCGTAGGGTCACGCACGGATCTGTGAGGAGGGTCGTAGGGTCACGCACGGATCTGTGAGGAGGGTCGTAGGGTCACGCACGGATCTGTGAGGAGGGTTGTAGTGTCACGCACGGATCTGTGAGGAGGGTTGTAGGGTCACGCACGGATCTGTGAGGAGGGTTGTAGGGTCACGCACGGATCTGTGATGAGGGTTGTAGGGTCACGCACGGATCTGTGATGAGGGCTGTAGGGTCACGCACGGATCTGTGATGAGGGTTGTAGGGTCACGCACGGATCTGTGAGGAGGGTTGTAGGGTCACGCACGGATCTGTGATGAGGGTTGTAGTGTCACGCATGGACCTGTGAGGAGGGTTGTAGTGTCACGGATCTGTGATGAGGGTTGTAGTGCCACGCACGGATCTGTGATGAGGGTTGTAGTGTCACGCACACAGATCTGTGAGGAGGGTTGTAGTTGTAGTGTCACGGATCTGTGAGGAGGGTTGTAGGGTCACGCACGGATATGTGAGGAGGGTTGTAGTGTCACGCACGGATCTGTGAGGAGGGTTGTAGGGTCACGCACGGATCTGAGAGGAGGGTTGTAGGGTCACGCACGGATCTGTAATGAGGGCTGTAGGGTCACGCACGGATCTGTGATGAGGGCTGTAGGGTCACGCACGGATCTGTGATGAGGGCTGTAGTGTCACGCACGGATCTGTGATGAGGGTTGTAGGGTCACGCACGGATTTGTGATGAGGGCTGTAGGGTCACGCCCCGATCTGTGATGAGGGCTGTAGGGTCACGCACCGATCTGTGATGAGGGTTGTAGGGTCACGCACGGATCTGTGATGAGGGTTGTAGTGTCACGCACACGGATCTGTGAGGAGGGTTGTAGTGTCACGCACACGGATCTGTGAGGAGGGTTGTAGTTGTAGTGTCACGGATCTGTGAGGAGGGTTGTAGTGTCACGCACGGATCTGTGAGGAGGGTTGTAGGGTCACGCACGGATCTGTGAGGAGGGTTGTAGTTGTAGTGTCACGGATCTGTGATGAGGGTTGTAGGGTCACGCACGGATCTGTGAGGAGGGTTGTAGTGTCACGCACACGGATCTGTGAGGAGGGTTGTAGTTGTAGTGTCACGGATCTGTGAGGAGGGTTGTAGTGTCACGCACGGATCTGTGAGGAGGGTTGTAGGGTCACGCACGGATCTGTGAGGAGGGTTGTAGGGTCACGCACGGATCTGTGATGAGGGTTGTAGGGTCACGCACGGATCTGTGAGGAGGGTTGTAGGGTCACGCACGGATCTGTGATGAGGGTTGTAGTGTCATGCATGGACCTGTGAGGAGGGTTGTAGTGTCACGCACACGGATCTGTAAGGAGGGTTGTAGTTGTAGTGTCACGGATCTGTGATGAGGGTTGTAGTGTCACGCACGGATCTGTGATGAGGGTTGTAGTGTCACGCACACGGATCTGTGAGGAGGGTTGTAGTTGTAGTGTCACGGATCTGTGAGGAGGGTTGTAGGGTCACGCACGGATCTGTGAGAAGGGTTGTAGTGTCACGCACGGATCTGTGAGGAGGGTTGTAGTTTCACGGATCTGTGAGGAGGGTTGTAGGGTCACGCACGGATCTGTGAGGAGGGTTGTAGTGTCACGCACGGATCTGTGAGGAGGGTTGTAGGGTCACGCACGGATCTGTGATGAGGGTTGTAGGGTCACGCACGGATCTGTGATGAGGGCTGTAGGGTCACGCACGGATCTGTGATGAGGGCTGTCGGGTCACGCACGAATCTGTGATGAGGGCTGTAGGGTCACGCACGGATCTGTGATGAGGGTTGTAGGGTCACGCACGGATCTGTGAGGAGGGTTGTAGGGTCACGTACGGATCTGTGAGGAGGGTTGTAGTGTCACGCACGGATCTGTGATGAGGGTTGTAGGGTCACGCACGGATCTGTGATGAGGGTTGTAGGGTCACGCACGGATCTGTGAAGAGGGCTGTAGGGTCACGCACGGATCTGTGAGGAGGGTCGTAGGGTCACGCACGGATCTGTGAGGAGGGTCGTAGGGTCACGCACGGATCTGTGAGGAGGGTTGTAGGGTCACGCACGGATCTGTGAGGAGGGTTGTAGTGTCACGCACGGATCTGTGAGGAGGGTTGTAGGGTCACGCACGGATCTGTGAGGAGGGTTGTAGGGTCACGCACGGATCTGTGATGAGGGTTGTAGGGTCACGCACGGATCTGTGATGAGGGCTGTAGGGTCACGCACAGATCTGTGATGAGGGTTGTAGGGTCACGCACGGATCTGTGAGGAGGGTTGTAGGGTCACGCACGGATCTGTGATGAGGGTTGTAGTGTCACGCATGGACCTGTGAGGAGGGTTGTAGTGTCACGGATCTGTGATGAGGGTTGTAGTGCCACGCACGGATCTGTGATGAGGGTTGTAGTGTCACGCACACGGATCTGTGAGGAGGGTTGTAGTTGTAGTGTCACGGATCTGTGAGGAGGGTTGTAGGGTCACGCACGGATATGTGAGGAGGGTTGTAGTGTCACGCACGGATCTGTGAGGAGGGTTGTAGTTGTAGTTTCACGGATCTGTGAGGAGGGTTGTAGGGTCACGCACGGATCTGTGAGGAGGGTTGTAGGGTCACGCACGGATCTGTGAGGAGGGTTGTAGTGTCACGCACGGATCTGTGAGGAGGGTTGTAGGGTCACGCACGGATCTGTGAGGAGGGTTGTAGGGTCACGCACGGATCTGTGAGGAGGGTTGTAGTGTCACGCACGGATCTGTGAGGAGGGATGTAGGGTCACGCACGGATCTGTGAGGAGGGTTGTAGGGTCACGCACGGATCTGTGATGAGGGCTGTAGGGTCACGCACCGATCTGTGATGAGGGTTGTAGGGTCACGCACGGATCTGAGGAGGGTTGTAGGGTCACGCACGGATCTGTGAGGAGGGTTTTAGGGTCACGCACGGATCTGTGATGAGGGTTGTAGGGTCACGCTCGGATCTGTGAGGAGGGTTGTAGTGTCACGCACGGATCTGTGAGGAGGGTTGTAGGGTCACGCACGGATCTGTCGGGAGGGTTGTAGGGTCACGCACGGATCTGTGATGAGGGTTGTAGGGTCACGCACGGATCAGTGATGAGGGCTGTAGGGTCACGCACGGATCTGTGATGAGGGTTGTAGGGTCACGCACGGATCTGTGATGAGGGTTGTAGGGTCACGCACGGATCTGTGAGGAGGGTTGTAGGGTCACGCACGGATCTGTGAGGAGGGTTGTAGGGTCACGCACGGATCTGTGAGGAGGGTTGTAGGGTCACGCACGGATCTGTGAGGAGGGTTGTAGTGTCACGCACGGATCTGTGAGGAGGGTTGTAGGGTCACGCACGGATCTGTCGGGAGGGTTGTAGGGTCACGCACGGATCTGTGATGAGGGTTGTAGGGTCACGCACGGATCTGTGATGAGGGTTGTAGGGTCACGCACGGATCTGTGAGGAGGGTTGTAGTGTCACGCACAGATCTGTGAGGAGGGTTGTAGGGTCACGCACGGATCTGTGAGGAGGGTTGTAGGGTCACGCACGGATCTGTGAGGAGGGTTGTAGGGTCACGCACGGATCTGTGAGGAGGGTTGTAGGGTCACGCACGGATCTGTGATGAGGATTGTAGTGTCACGCACGGATCTGTGAGGAGGGTTGTAGGGTCACGCACGGATCTCTGAGGAGGGTTGTAGGGTCACGCACGGATCTGTGAGGAGGGTTGTAGGGTCACGCACGGATCTGTGAGGAGGGTTGTAGGGTCACGCACGGATCTGTAAGGAGGGTTGTAGGGTCACGCACGGATCTGTGAGGAGGGTTGTAGGGTCACGCACGGATCTGTGAGGAGGGTTGTAGGGTCACGCACGGATCTGTGAGGAGGGTTGTAGGGTCACGCACGGATCTGTGAGGAGGGTTGTAGGGTCACGCACGGATCTGTGAGGAGGGTTGTAGGGTCACGTACGGATCTGTGAGGAGGGTTGTAGGGTCACGCACGGATCTGTGACGAGAGTGGTAGGGTCACGCACGGATCTGTGAGGAGGGTTGTAGGGTCACGCACGGATCTGTGAGGAGGGTTGTAGGGTCACGCACGGATCTGTGAGGAGGGTTGTAGGGTCACGCTCGGATCTGTGAGGAGGGTTGTAGGGTCACGCTCGGATCTGTGAGGAGGGTTGTAGGGTCACGTACGGATCTGTGAGGAGGGTTGTAGGGTCACGCACGGATCTGTAATGAGGGCTGTAGGGTCACGCACGGATCTGTGATGAGGGCTGTAGGGTCACGCACGGATCTGTGATGAGGGCTGTAGTGTCACGCACGGATCTGTGATGAGGGTTGTAGGGTCACGCACGGATCTGTGATGAGGGCTGTAGGGTCACGCACCGATCTGTGATGAGGGCTGTAGGGTCACGCACCGATCTGTGATGAGGGTTGTAGGGTCACGCACGGATCTGTGATGAGGGTTGTAGGGTCACGCACGGATCTGTGAGGAGGGTTGTAGTGTCACGCACACGGATCTGTGAGGAGGGTTGTAGTTGTAGTGTCACGGATCTGTGAGGAGGGTTGTAGTGTCACGCACGGATCTGTGAGGAGGGTTGTAGGGTCACGCACGGATCTGTGAGGAGGGTTGTAGTTGTAGTGTCACGGATCTGTGATGAGGGTTGTAGGGTCACGCACGGATTTGTGAGGAGGGTTGTAGTGTCACGCACACGGATCTGTGAGGAGGGTTGTAGTTGTAGTGTCACGGATCTGTGAGGAGGGTTGTAGTGTCACGCACGGATCTGTGAGGAGGGTTGTAGGGTCACGCACGGATCTGTGAGGAGGGTTGTAGTTGTAGTGTCACGGATCTGTGAGGAGGGTTGTAGTGTCACGCACGGATCTGTGAGGAGGGTTGTAGGGTCACGCACGGATCTGTGAGGAGGGTTGTAGGGTCACGCACGGATCTGTGAGGAGGGTTGTAGGGTCACGCACGGATCTGTGAGGAGGGTTGTAGGGTCACGCACGGATCTGTGAGGAGGGTTGTAGGGTCACGCATGGATCTGTGAGGAGGGTTGTAGTGTCACGCACACGGATATGTGAGGAGGGTTGAAGGGTCACGCACGGATCTGTGAGGAGAGTTGTAGGGTCACGCACGGATCTGTGAGGAGGGTTGTAGGGTCACGCACGGATCTGTGAGGAGGGTTGTAGGGTCACGCACGGATCTGTGAGGAGGGTTGTAGGGTCACGCTCGGATCTGTGAGGAGGGTTGTAGGGTCACGCACGGATCTGTGAGGAGGGTTGTAGGGTCACGCACGGATCTGTGAGGAGGGTTGTAGGGTCACGCACGGATCTGTGAGGAGGGTTGTAGGGTCACACACGGATCTGTGAGGAGGGTTGTAGGGTCACGCACGGATCTGTGAGGAGAGTTGTAGGGTCACGCACGGATCTGTGAGGAGGGTTGTAGGGTCACGCACGGATCTGTGAGGAGGGTTGTAGGGTCACGCACGGATCTGTGAGGAGGGTTGTAGGGTCACGCTCGGATCTGTGAGGAGGGTTGTAGGGTCACGCACGGATCTGTGAGGAGGGTTGTAGGGTCACGCACGGATCTGTGAGGAGGGTTGTAGGGTCACGCACGGATCTGTGAGGAGGGTTGTAGGGTCACGCACGGATCTGTAATGAGGGCTGTAGGGTCACGCACGGATCTGTGATGAGGGCTGTAGGGTCACGCACGGATCTGTGATGAGGGCTGTAGTGTCACGCACGGATCTGTGATGAGGGTTGTAGGGTCACGCACGGATCTGTGATGAGGGCTGTAGGGTCACGCACCGATCTGTGATGAGGGCTGTAGGGTCACGCACCGATCTGTGATGAGGGTTGTAGGGTCACGCACGGATCTGTGATGAGGGTTGTAGGGTCACGCACGGATCTGTGAGGAGGGTTGTAGTGTCACGCACACGGATCTGTGAGGAGGGTTGTAGTTGTAGTGTCACGGATCTGTGAGGAGGGTTGTAGTGTCACGCACGGATCTGTGAGGAGGGTTGTAGGGTCACGCACGGATCTGTGAGGAGGGTTGTAGTTGTAGTGTCACGGATCTGTGATGAGGGTTGTAGGGTCACGCACGGATCTGTGAGGAGGGTTGTAGTGTCACGCACACGGATCTGTGAGGAGGGTTGTAGTTGTAGTGTCACGGATCTGTGAGGAGGGTTGTAGTGTCACGCACGGATCTGTGAGGAGGGTTGTAGGGTCACGCACGGATCTGTGAGGAGGGTTGTAGTTGTAGTGTCACGGATCTGTGAGGAGGGTTGTAGTGTCACGCACGGATCTGTGAGGAGGGTTGTAGGGTCACGCACGGATCTGTGAGGAGGGTTGTAGGGTCACGCACGGATCTGTGAGGAGGGTTGTAGGGTCACGCACGGATCTGTGAGGAGGGTTGTAGGGTCACGCACGGATCTGTGAGGAGGGTTGTAGGGTCACGCATGGATCTGTGAGGAGGGTTGTAGTGTCACGCACACGGATATGTGAGGAGGGTTGAAGGGTCACGCACGGATCTGTGAGGAGAGTTGTAGGGTCACGCACGGATCTGTGAGGAGGGTTGTAGGGTCACGCACGGATCTGTGAGGAGGGTTGTAGGGTCACGCACGGATCTGTGAGGAGGGTTGTAGGGTCACGCTCGGATCTGTGAGGAGGGTTGTAGGGTCACGCACGGATCTGTGAGGAGGGTTGTAGGGTCACGCACGGATCTGTGAGGAGGGTTGTAGGGTCACGCACGGATCTGTAATGAGGGCTGTAGGGTCACGCACGGATCTGTGATGAGGGCTGTAGGGTCACACACGGATCTGTGAGGAGGGTTGTAGTGTCACGCACACGGATCTGTGAGGAGGGTTGTAGTTGTAGTGTCACGGATCTGTGAGGAGGGTTGTAGTGTCACGCACGGATCTGTGATGAGGGCTGTAGTGTCACGCACGGATCTGTGAGGAGGGTTGTAGGGTCACGCACGGATCTGTGAGGAGGGTTGTAGGGTCACGCTCGGATCTGTGAGGAGGGTTGTAGGGTCACGCACGGATCTGTGAGGAGGGTTGTAGGGTCACGCACGGATCTGTGAGGAGGGTTGTAGGGTCACGCACGGATCTGTGAGGAGGGTTGTAGGGTCACGCACGGATCTGTAATGAGGGCTGTAGGGTCACGCACGGATCTGTGATGAGGGCTGTAGGGTCACGCACGGATCTGTGATGAGGGCTGTAGTGTCACGCACGGATCTGTGATGAGGGTTGTAGGGTCACGCACGGATCTGTGATGAGGGCTGTAGGGTCACGCACCGATCTGTGATGAGGGCTGTAGGGTCACGCACCGATCTGTGATGAGGGTTGTAGGGTCACGCACGGATCTGTGATGAGGGTTGTAGGGTCACGCACGGATCTGTGAGGAGGGTTGTAGTGTCACGCACACGGATCTGTGAGGAGGGTTGTAGTTGTAGTGTCACGGATCTGTGAGGAGGGTTGTAGTGTCACGCACGGATCTGTGAGGAGGGTTGTAGGGTCACGCACGGATCTGTGAGGAGGGTTGTAGTTGTAGTGTCACGGATCTGTGATGAGGGTTGTAGGGTCACGCACGGATCTGTGAGGAGGGTTGTAGTGTCACGCACACGGATCTGTGAGGAGGGTTGTAGTTGTAGTGTCACGGATCTGTGAGGAGGGTTGTAGTGTCACGCACGGATCTGTGAGGAGGGTTGTAGTTGTAGTGTCACGGATCTGTGAGGAGGGTTGTAGTGTCACGCACGGATCTGTGAGGAGGGTTGTAGGGTCACGCACGGATCTGTGAGGAGGGTTGTAGGGTCACGCACGGATCTGTGAGGAGGGTTGTAGGGTCACGCACGGATCTGTGAGGAGGGTTGTAGGGTCACGCACGGATCTGTGAGGAGGGTTGTAGGGTCACGCATGGATCTGTGAGGAGGGTTGTAGTGTCACGCACACGGATATGTGAGGAGGGTTGAAGGGTCACGCACGGATCTGTGAGGAGAGTTGTAGGGTCACGCACGGATCTGTGAGGAGGGTTGTAGGGTCACGCACGGATCTGTGAGGAGGGTTGTAGGGTCACGCACGGATCTGTGAGGAGGGTTGTAGGGTCACGCTCGGATCTGTGAGGAGGGTTGTAGGGTCACGCACGGATCTGTGAGGAGGGTTGTAGGTTCACGCACGGATCTGTGAGGAGGGTTGTAGGGTCACGCACGGATCTGTAATGAGGGCTGTAGGGTCACGCACGGATCTGTGATGAGGGCTGTAGGGTCACACACGGATCTGTGAGGAGGGTTGTAGTGTCACGCACACGGATCTGTGAGGAGGGTTGTAGTTGTAGTGTCACGGATCTGTGAGGAGGGTTGTAGTGTCACGCACGGATCTGTGATGAGGGCTGTAGTGTCACGCACGGATCTGTGATGAGGGTTGTAGGGTCACGCACGGATCTGTGATGAGGGCTGTAGGGTCACGCACCGATCTGTGATGAGGGCTGTAGGGTCACGCACCGATCTGTGATGAGGGTTGTAGGGTCACGCACGGATCTGTGATGAGGGTTGTAGGGTCACGCACGGATCTGTGAGGAGGGTTGTAGTGTCACGCACACGGATCTGTGAGGAGGGTTGTAGTTGTAGTGTCACGGATCTGTGAGGAGGGTTGTAGTGTCACGCACGGATCTGTGAGGAGGATTGTAGGGTCACGCACGGATCTGTGAGGAGGGTTGTAGTGTCACGCACACGGATCTGTGAGGAGGGTTGTAGTTGTAGTGTCACGGATCTGTGAGGAGGGTTGTAGTGTCACGCACGGATCTGTGAGGAGGGTTGTAGGGTCACGCACGGATCTGTGAGGAGGGTTGTAGTTGTAGTGTCACGGATCTGTGAGGAGGGTTGTAGTGTCACGCACACGGATCTGTTTGGAGGGTTGTAGTTGTAGTGTCACGGATCTGTGAGGAGGGTTGTAGTGTCACGCACGGATCTGTGAGGAGGGTTGTAGGGTCACGCACGGATCTGTGAGGAGGGTTGTAGGGTCACGCACGGATCTGTGAGGAGGGTTGTAGGGTCACGCACGGATCTGTGATGAGGGTTGTAGGGTCACGCACGGATCTGTGAGGAGGGTTGTAGTGTCACGCACACGGATCTGTGAGGAGGGTTGTAGTTGTAGTGTCACGGATCTGTGAGAAGGGTTGTAGTGTCACGCACGGATCTGTGTGGAGGGTTGTAGGGTCACACACGGATCTGTGAGGAGGGTTGTAGGGTCACGCACGGATCTGTGATGAGGGTTGTAGGGTCACGCACGGATCTGTGATGAGGGCTGTAGGGTCACGCACGGATCTGTGATGAGGGTTGTAGGGTCACGCACAGATCTGTGAGGAGGGTTGTAGGGTCACGCACGGATCTGTGAGGAGGGTTGTAGGGTCACGCACGGATCTGTGATGAGGGCTGTAGGGTCACGCACGGATCTGTGATGAGGGCTGTAGGGTCACGCACGGATCTGTGATGAGGGCTGTAGTGTCACGCACGGATCTGTGATGAGGGTTGTAGGGTCACGCACGGATCTGTGATGAGGGCTGTAGGGTCACGCACCGATCTGTGATGAGGGCTGTAGGGTCACGCACCGATCTGTGATGAGGGTTGTAGGGTCACGCACGGATCTGTGATGAGGGTTGTAGGGTCACGCACGGATCTGTGAGGAGGGTTGTAGTGTCACGCACACGGATCTGTGAGGAGGGTTGTAGTGTCACGCACGGATCTGTGAGGAGGGTTGTAGGGTCACGCACGGATCTGTGAGGAGGGTTGTAGTTGTAGTGTCACGGATCTGTGATGAGGGTTGTAGGGTCACGCACGGATCTGTGAGGAGGGTTGTAGTGTCACGCACACGGATCTGTGAGGAGGGTTGTAGTTGTAGTGTCACGGATCTGTGAGGAGGGTTGTAGTGTCACGCACGGATCTGTGAGGAGGGTTGTAGGGTCACGCACGGATCTGTGAGGAGGGTTGTAGTTGTAGTGTCACGGATCTGTGAGGAGGGTTGTAGTGTCACGCACGGATCTGTGAGGAGGGTTGTAGGGTCACGCACGGATCTGTGAGGAGGGTTGTAGGGTCACGCACGGATCTGTGAGGAGGGTTGTAGGGTCACGCACGGATCTGTGAGGAGGGTTGTAGGGTCACGCACGGATCTGTGAGGAGGGTTGTAGGGTCACGCACGGATCTGTGAGGAGGGTTGTAGTGTCACGCACACGGATATGTGAGGAGGGTTGAAGGGTCACGCACGGATCTGTGAGGAGAGTTGTAGGGTCACGCACGGATCTGTGAGGAGGGTTGTAGGGTCACGCACGGATCTGTGAGGAGGGTTGTAGGGTCACGCACGGATCTGTGAGGAGGGTTGTAGGGTCACGCTCGGATCTGTGAGGGGGGTTGTAGGGTCACGCACGGATCTGTGAGGAGGGTTGTAGGGTCACGCACGGATCTGTGAGGAGGGTTGTAGGGTCACGCACGGATCTGTGAGGAGGGTTGTAGGGTCACGCACGGATCTGTGAGGAGGGTTGTAGGGTCACGCACGGATCTGTGAGGAGGGTTGTAGGGTCACGCACGGATCTGTGATGAGGGCTGTAGGGTCACGCATGGATCTGTGATGAGGGCTGTAGGGTCACGCACGGATCTGTGATGAGGGTTGTAGTGTCACGCACGGATCTGTGATGAGGGCTGTAGGGTCACGCACGGATCTGTGATGAGGGCTGTAGGGTCACGCACCGATCTGTGATGAGGGCTGTAGGGTCACGCACCGATCTGTGATGAGGGTTGTAGGGTCACGCACGGATCTGTGATGAGGGTTGTAGGGTCACGCACGGATCTGTGAGGAGGGTTGTAGTGTCACGCACACGGATCTGTGAGGAGGGTTGTAGGGTCACGCACGGATCTGTGAGGAGGGTTGTAGGGTCACGCACGGATCTGTGAGGAGGGTTGTAGGGTCACGCACGGATCTGTGAGGAGGGTTGTAGGGTCACGCTCGGATCTGTGAGGAGGGTTGTAGGGTCACGCACGGATCTGTGAGGAGGGTTGTAGGGTCACGCACGGATCTGTGAGGAGGGTTGTAGGGTCACGCACGGATCTGTGAGGAGGGTTGTAGGGTCACGCACGGATCTGTGAGGAGGGTTGTAGGGTCACGCACGGATCTGTGAGGAGGGTTGTAGGGTCACGCACGGATCTGTGATGAGGGTTGTAGGGTCACGCACGGATCTGTGAGGAGGGTTGTAGTGTCACGCACACGGATCTGTGAGGATTGTTGTAGTTGTAGTGTCACGGATCTGTGAGGAGGGTTGTAGTGTCACGCACGGATCTGTGTGGAGGGTTGTAGGGTCACACACGGATCTGTGAGGAGGGTTGTAGGGTCACGCACGGATCTGTGATGAGGGTTGTAGGGTCACGCACGGATCTGTGATGAGGGCTGTAGGGTCACGCACGGATCTGTGATGAGGGTTGTAGGGTCACGCACAGATCTGTGAGGAGGGTTGTAGTGTCACGCACGGATCTGTGAGGAGGGTTGTAGGGTCACGCACGGATCTGTGAGGAGGGTTGTAGTGTCACGCACGGATCTGTGAGGAGGGTTGTAGGGTCACGCACGGATCTGTGATGAGTGCTGTAGGGTCACGCACGGATCTGTGATGAGGGCTGTAGGGTCACGCACGGATCTGTGATGAGGGCTGTAGGGTCACGCACGGATCTGTGATGAGGGTTGTAGTGTCACGCACGGATCTGTGATGAGGGTTGTAGGGTCACGCACGGATCTGTGATGAGGGTTGTAGGGTCACGCACGGATCTGTGATGAGGGCTGTAGGGTCACGCACCGATCTGTGATGAGGGTTGTAGGGTCACGCACGGATCTGAGGAGGGTTGTAGGGTCACGCACGGATCTGTGAGGAGGGTTTTAGGGTCACGCACGGATCTGTGATGAGGGTTGTAGGGTCACGCTCGGATCTGTGAGGAGGGTTGTAGTGTCACGCACGGATCTGTGAGGAGGGTTGTAGGGTCACGCACGGATCTGTCGGGAGGGTTGTAGGGTCACGCACGGATCTGTGATGAGGGTTGTAGGGTCACGCACGGATCAGTGATGAGGGCTGTAGGGTCACGCACGGATCTGTGATGAGGGTTGTAGGGTCACGCACGGATCTGTGATGAGGGTTGTAGGGTCACGCACGGATCTGTGATGAGGGTTGTAGGGTCACGCACGGATCTGTGAGGAGGGTTGTAGGGTCACGCACGGATCTGTGAGGAGGGTTGTAGGGTCACGCACGGATCTGTGAGGAGGGTTGTAGGGTCACGCACGGATCTGTGAGGAGGGTTGTAGTGTCACGCACGGATCTGTGAGGAGGGTTGTAGGGTCACGCACGGATCTGTCGGGAGGGTTGTAGGGTCACGCACGGATCTGTGATGAGGGTTGTAGGGTCACGCACGGATCTGTGATGAGGGTTGTAGGGTCACGCACGGATCTGTGATGAGGGTTGTAGGGTCACGCACGGATCTGTGAGGAGGGTTGTAGTGTCACGCACAGATCTGTGAGGAGGGTTGTAGGGTCACGCACGGATCTGTGAGGAGGGTTGTAGGGTCACACACGGATCTGTGAGGAGGGTTGTAGGGTCACGCACGGATCTGTGAGGAGGGTTGTAGGGTCACGCACGGATCTGTGATGAGGGTTGTAGGGTCACGCACGGATCTGTGATGAGGGCTGTAGGGTCACGCACGGATCTGTGATGAGGGTTGTAGGGTCACGCACGGATCTGTGATGAGTGTTGTAGGGTCACGCACGGATCTGTGAGGAGGGTTGTAGGGTCACGCACGGATCTGTGAGGAGGGTTGTAGGGTCACGCACGGATCTGTGAGGAGGGTTGTAGGGTCACGCACGGATCTGTGAGGAGGGTTGTAGTGTCACGCACGGATCTGTGATGAGGGTTGTAGGGTCACGTACGGATCTGTCGGGAGGGTTGTAGGGTCACGCACGGATCTGTGATGAGGGTTGTAGGGTCACGCACGGATCTGTGATGAGGGCTGTAGGGTCACGCACGGATCTGTGATGAGGGTTGTAGGGTCACGCACGGATCTGTGATGAGGGTTGTAGGGTCACGCACGGATCTGTGATGAGGGTTGTAGGGTCACGCACGGATCTGTGAGGAGGGTTGTAGGGTCACGCACGGATCTGTGAGGAGGGTTGTAGGGTCACGCACGGATCTGTAATGAGGGTTGTAGGGTCACGCACGGATCTGTGATGAGGGTTGTAGGGTCACGCACGGATCTGTGATGAGGGTTGTAGGGTCACGCACGGATCTGTGATGAGGGTTGTAGGGTCACGCACGGATCTGTGATGAGGGCTGTTGGGTCACGCACGGATCTGTGATGAGGGTTGTAGGGTCACGCACAGATCTGTGATGAGGGTTGTAGGGTCACGCACGGATCTGTGAGGAGGGTTGTAGGGTCACGCATGGATCTGTGATGAGGGTTGTAGGGTCACGCACGGATCTGTGATGAGGGTTGTAGTGTCACGCATGGACCTGTGAGGAGGGTTGTAGTGTCACGGATCTGTGATGAGGGTTGTAGTGCCACGCACACGGATCTGTGAGGAGGGTTGTAGTTGTAGTGTCACGGATCTGTGAGGAGGGTTGTAGGGTCACGCACGGATATGTGAGGAGGGTTGTAGTGTCACGCACGGATCTGTGAGGAGGGTTGTAGTTGTAGTTTCACGGATCTGTGAGGAGGGTTGTAGGGTCACGCACGGATCTGTGAGGAGGGTTGTAGGGTCACGCAAGGATCTGTGAGGAGGGTTGTAGTGTCACGCACGGATCTGTGATGAGGGTTGTAGTGTCACGCACGGATCTGTGATGAGGGTTGTAGGGTCACGCACGGATCTGTGATGAGGGTTGTAGTGTCACGCATGGACCTGTGAGGAGGGTTGTAGTGTCACGGATCTGTGATGAGGGTTGTAGTGCCACGCACGGATCTGTGATGAGGGCTGTAGGGTCACGCACGGATCTGTGATGAGGGTTGTAGTGTCACGCACGGATCTGTGATGAGGGTTGTAGGGTCACGCATGGATCTGTGATGAGGGTTGTAGGGTCACGCACGGATCTGTGATGAGGGTTGTAGTGTCACGCATGGACCTGTGAGGAGGGTTGTAGTGTCACGGATCTGTGATGAGGGTTGTAGTGCCACGCACACGGATCTGTGAGGAGGGTTGTAGTTGTAGTGTCACGGATCTGTGAGGAGGGTTGTAGGGTCACGCACGGATATGTGAGGAGGGTTGTAGTGTCACGCACGGATCTGTGAGGAGGGTTGTAGTTGTAGTTTCACGGATCTGTGAGGAGGGTTGTAGGGTCACGCACGGATCTGTGAGGAGGGTTGTAGGGTCACGCATGGATCTGTGAGGAGGGTTGTAGTGTCACGCACGGATCTGTGATGAGGGTTGTAGTGTCACGCACGGATCTGTGATGAGGGTTGTAGGGTCACGCACGGATCTGTGATGAGGGTTGTAGTGTCACGCATGGACCTGTGAGGAGGGTTGTAGTGTCACGGATCTGTGATGAGGGTTGTAGTGCCACGCACGGATCTGTGATGAGGGTTGTAGTGTCACGCACACGGATCTGTGAGGAGGGTTGTAGTTGTAGTGTCACGGATCTGTGAGGAGGGTTGTAGGGTCACGCACGGATATGTGAGGAGGGTTGTAGTGTCACGCACGGATATGTGAGGAGGGTTGTAGTGTCACGCACGGATATGTGAGGAGGGTTGTAGTGTCACGCACGGATCTGTGAGGAGGGTTGTAGTTGTAGTTTCACGGATCTGTGAGGAGGGTTGTAGGGTCACGCACGGATCTGTGAGGAGGGTTGTAGGGTCACGCACGGATCTGTGAGGAGGGTTGTAGGGTCACGCACGGATCTGTGAGGAGGGTTGTAGGGTCACGCACGGATCTGTGAGGAGGGTTGTAGGGTCACGCACGGATCTGTGAGGAGGGTTGTAGGGTCACGCACGGATCTGTGAGGAGGGTTGTAGGGTCACGCACGGATCTGTGAGGAGGGTTGTAGGGTCACGCACGGATCTGTGAGGAGGGTTGTAGGGTCACGCACGGATCTGTGAGGAGGGTTGTAGGGTCACGCACGGATCTGTGAGGAGGGTTGTAGGGTCACGCACGGATCTGTGAGGAGGGTTGTAGGGTCACGCACGGATCTGTGAGGAGGGTTGTAGGGTCACGCACGGATCTGTGAGGAGGGTTGTAGGGTCACGCACGGATCTGTGAGGAGGGTTGTAGGGTCACGCACGGATCTGTGAGGAGGGTTGTAGGGTCACGCACGGATCTGTGAGGAGGGTTGTAGGGTCACGCACGGATCTGTGAGGAGGGTTGTAGGGTCACGCACGGATCTGTGAGGAGGGTTGTAGGGTCACGCACGGATCTGTGAGGAGGGTTGTAGGGTCACGCACGGATCTGTGAGGAGGGTTGTAGGGTCACGCACGGATCTGTGAGGAGGGTTGTAGGGTCACGCACGGATCTGTGAGGAGGGTTGTAGGGTCACGCACGGATCTGTGAGGAGGGTTGTAGGGTCACGCACGGATCTGTGAGGAGGGTTGTAGGGTCACGCACGGATCTGTGAGGAGGGTTGTAGGGTCACGCACGGATCTGTGAGGAGGGTTGTAGGGTCACGCACGGATCTGTGAGGAGGGTTGTAGGGTCACGCACGGATCTGTGAGGAGGGTTGTAGGGTCACGCACGGATCTGTGAGGAGGGTTGTAGGGTCACGCACGGATCTGTGAGGAGGGTTGTAGGGTCACGCACGGATCTGTAAGGAGGGTTGTAGTGTCACGCACGGATCTGTGATGAGGGTTGTAGTGTCACGCACGGATCTGTGAGGAGGGTTGTAGGGTCATGCACGGATCTGTGATGGGGGTTGTAGTGTCACGCACGGATCTGTGATGAGGGTTGTAGTGTCACGCACGGATCTGTGATGAGGGTTGTAGCTGTAGTGTCAGGCACGGATCAGTGCTGAGGGTTGTAGTTGTAGCGTCACGCACGTATCTGTGATGAGGGTTGTAGTTGTAGTGTCACGCACGGATCTGTGATGAGGGTTGTAGCTGTAGTGTCACGCACGGATCTGTGATGAGGGTTGTAGCTGTAGTGTCACGCACGGATCTGTGATGAGGGTTGTAGCTGTAGTGTCACGCACGGATCTGTGATGAGGGTTGTAGCTGTAGTGTCACGCACGGATCTGTGATGAGGGTTGTAGTGTCACGCACGGATC
Organism: Hyperolius riggenbachi; assembly: GCF_040937935.1. Taxonomy (NCBI): domain Eukaryota; kingdom Metazoa; phylum Chordata; class Amphibia; order Anura; family Hyperoliidae; genus Hyperolius; species Hyperolius riggenbachi. The sequence goes on from NC_090653.1 coordinate 287,631,035, forward strand.
TGTGATGAGGGTTGTAGCTGTAGTGTCACGCACGGATCTGTGATGGGGGTTGTAGCTGTAGCGTCACAGATGTGTCGCTCAGTGAAGGACAGACACGGGAGGCGCTGGGGACACGGTCGTCACCGGCAGTCACAGGTCTGGGATCTGTTACATCCTCAGAGACAACGCTTCTCGCCAAGCAGGAAAAGAAAGTATTTTTACTCTCCCCGGAGGATATTCCGCAGGTAAATATAGAGATGCTACTTACTTAATGGAAATAAATCTTCAAGTGATGCTACAGAGGATAACCTGGGGGATTTAAAGCTTCACTCTAGCCAGGAGCATCATACCTTCTACCTGACACTGATAGTTACAGGCTGGAGAGGCAAAGCATCTAATAGCGTCTTCAACAGCGCAGGGACTCTGGTGGCAAGATTCTGTACTCCGAGTTCCCAGCTCTACACACCTGCCACACCCATCACTAGGAGCTCCTCCCCCTGCTGGATTCTTCTATGTTTCCGAGACTCTGGTTATGAAATCCCTGCAGTCCTGGGATCCCACATATGCACACCTGCCACACCCATAACCAGGGGCTCCTCCCCCTGCCGGAATCTCTTGTGTCTCTAAGACCCTGGTAGTGAGATCCCTGCAGTCCTGAGTTCCCAGCTCTGCACACCTGCCACACCCATTACCAGAGGCTCCTCCCCTGCCGAATTCTTCTATGTCTCTGAGGCTCTGGTAGTGAGATCCCTGCAGTCCTGAGTTCCCAGCTCTGCGCACCTGCCACCCCCATTACCAGGTGCTCCTCCCCCTGCCGGAATCTCTTGTGTCTCTAAGACCCTGGTAGTGAGATCCCTGCAGTCCTGAGTTCCCAGCTCTGCACACCTGCCACACCCATTACCAGGGGCTCCTCCCCCTGTTGGATTCTCCTATGTCTCTGAGGCTCTGGTAATGAGATCCCTGCAGTCCTGAGTTCCCAGCTCTGTGCACCTGCCACACCCATTACCAGGGGCTCCTCCCCCTGCTGTATTATTTTGCCTCTGAGGTTCCGGTAGTGAGATCCCTGCAGTCCTGAGTTCCCAGCTCTGCGCACCTGCCACACCCATTACCAGGAGCTCCTACCCCTGCTGGATTATTTTGTCTGTAAGGCACTTTGTAGTGAGATCCCTGCAGTACTGAGTTCCCAGCTCTGCGCACCTGCCACACCCATTACCAGGGGCCCCTCCCCCCTGCTGGATAATTTTGTCTGTAAGGCCCTGGTAGTGAGATCCCTGCAGGCCTGAGTTCCTCGCTCTGAACACCTGCCACACCCATTACCAGGAGCTCCTCCCCCTGCTGGATTATATTGTCTGTAAGGCCCTGGTAGTGAGATCCCTGCAGGCCCGAGTTCCCAGCTCTGCACACCTGCCACACCCATTACCAGGGGCTCCTCCCCCTGCTGGATTCTCCTATGTTTGTAAGGCCCTGGAAGTGAGATGCCTGCAGTCCAGTGTTCCCAGCACTGCGCACCTGCCATCACCTGGTGTTAGTCGTACAGAAGAAATGCGGACACTGGAGAAAGTTAACGTTATAAGGGACTTTTTGAACAGGGGTTACACACCCTAGATTATAGGGGCCACACGAGTACCCAGGGCCCAACTCCTACAGTACAAAGAGAAACCGGAAACAGAGTACCCCTAGCAGTAACATACCACCAGCAGCTAGGAGTACTTCCACACATAGCCAGGGGACTACAACCCTCACTGCACAAAGACAGGTGAAGTATATGGAGGCTGCCACATTTATTTCCTGAACTCAGAACTCCCCTCTGCTCTACAAGATACGCAACAGCATAATAACCCTTAGAGAAAAACTTTTGTTACACTTGATACAGGTCCTGCAATGACCACACGCGCTCATGTTACATCAGCAGCCACATGGGGCGTATGTGTCAGGAAGCGGCAGAGCCAACGGCAGACACCCACAGGTAAAGTATTCATGCATGGAGGGGGGGGGGGGGGGGGGGGGCGGACACATTTTACACTGGGGGACAGCATCAGGGCGGCAAGGCGACATCTCTAAGCCGATTCCCGCAAGATTTCATGCTGAAATCGATCGGGATTCTTCCTGCAGTGTATGGGCTCTCCGATAAGAGAGATCTGTCTCCTGGTCGAATCTGCTCATCATTGCTAGATGTCACTCAGTTAAAGGATACCCGAAGTGACATGTGACATGATGAGACAGACATGGGTATGTACAGTGCCAAGCACACAAATAACTAGGCTGTGTTCCTTTTTTTCTTTCTCTGCCTGAAAGCGTTGAATATCAGGTATATACAGTGGCTTGCAAAAGTATTCGGCCCCCTTTGAAGTTTTCCACATTTTGTCACATTACTGCCACAAACCTGAATCAATTTTATTGGAATTCCACATGAAAGACCAATACAGAGTGGTGTACAGGTGAGGAGTGGAACGAAAATCATACATCGTTCCAAACATTTTTTACAAATCAATAACTGCAAAGTGGTGTGTGCATAATTATTTAGCCCCCTTTGGTCTAAGTGCAGTCAGTTGCCCATAGACATTGCCTGATGAGTGCTAATGACTAAATAGAGTGCACCTGTGTGTAATCTAATGACAGTACAAATACAGCTGCTCTGTGACGGCCTCAGAGGTTGTCTAAGAGAATATCGGGAGCAACAACACCATGAAGTCCAAAGAACACACCAGACAGGTCAGGGATAAAGTTATTGAGAAATTTAAAGCAGGCTTAGGCTACAAAAAGATTTCCAAAGCCTTGAACATCTCACGGAGCACTGTTCAAGCGATCATTCAGAAATGGAAGGAGTATGGCACAACTGTAAACCTACCAAGACAAGGCCGTGTACCTAAACTCACAGGCCGAACAAGGAGAGCGCTGATCAGAAATGCAGTCAAGAGGCCCATGGTGACTCTGGACGAGCTGCAGAGATCTACAGCTCAGGTGGGAGACTCTGTCCATAGGACAACTAATAGTCATGCACTGCACAAAGTTGGCCTTTATGGAAGAGTGGCAAGAAGAAAGGCATTGTTAACAGAAAAGCATAAGAAGTCCCGTTTGCAGTTTGCCACAAGCCATGTGGGGGACACAGCAACCATGTGGAAGAAGGTGCTCTGGTCAGATGAGACCAAAATGGAACTTTTTGGCCAAAATGCAAAACGCTATGTGTGGCGGAAAACTAACACTGCACATCACTCTGAACACACCATCCCCACTGTCAAATATGGTGGTGGCAGCATCATGCTCAGGGGGTGCTTCTCTTCAGCAGGGACAGGGAAGCTGGTCAGAGTTGATGGGAAGATGGATGGAGCCAAATACAGGGCAAACTTGGAAGAAAACCTCTTGAGAGTCTGCAAAAGACTTGAGACTGGGGAGGAGGTTCACCTTCCAGCAGGACAACAACCCTAAACATAAAGCCAGGGCAACAATGGAATGGTTTAAAACAAAACATATACATGTGTTAGAATGGCCCAGTCAAAGTCCAGATCTAAATCCAATCGAGAATCTGTGGCAAGATCTGAAAACTGCTGTTTACAAAGGCTGTCCATCTAATCTGACTGAGCTGGAGCTGTTTTGCAAAGAAGAATGGGCAAGGATTTTCAGGCTCTAGATGTGCAAAGCTGGTAGAGACATACCCTAATAGACTGGCAGCTGTAATTGCAGCAAAAGGTAGTTCTAAGTATTGACGCAGGGGACTGAATAATTACGAACACCCCACTTTGCAGTTATTGATTTGTAAAAAAATGTTTCGAATGATGTATGATTTTTGTTCCACTTCTCACATGTACACCACTTTGTATTGGTCTTTCAGGGGGAATTCCAATAAAATTGATTCATGTTTGTGGCAGTAATGTGACAAAAGGTGGAAAATTTCAAGGGGGCCAAATACTTTTGAAACCCACTGTAAGTGGCTGACTCAATCCTGACTCAGACAGGAAGTGACTACAGTGTGACCTTCACTGATAAGAAACTCCAACTATAAAACACTTTCCTAGCAGAAAATGGCTTCTGAGAGCAGGAAAAAGATAAAAAGGGTAAGATCTTATCAGGGAGGGTCACACTGTAGTCACTTCCTGTCTAAGTCAGGACTGAGTCAGCCACTTACAGCAGCACTGAAAAGGCTTGGTGTTTCTCTAACAGTTTCACAGCATCAGAACTTCTTACCCAAGCCTAATTTTTAGCTGCACAGAAGCTAAGCTCCGCCCCATCAAAGAAAACTGCCCGGGCATTTTTCTCCTGATGCTGTGCAAAGCATGATGGGATTTCTGATGTTGTTGTTCTCGTTGCCTAGCAGCTGGGAGAGGTGCTCAGAACACAGGACAGTTGGAACTGTGTCTCATGCTCCCTGTCACCTCCTTTCAACCAAAAAGATGGCTGCCCTCATGAAATCACAAACATATGCCTGTTCTTTTAAAACAGGTTGGGTAAGAGATTATATTGCCTATCTATTTTAATTACCATAATTAATGTAACTTAATGACAGTATGCTTGTTTAGGCTGGAGTTCCTCTGGTTCCCTTTAAGTTGATTAAGTTATGTGTTTACCTTTGTTTCACAAATGCTGCCAGAGTTCAATAGCTCTGGACACTGAGGAAGTCTCTGTATGTTACATTCACTTTTGTACGGTTCTGATCCAGTTCTGTATAAGGGCCGGTTCACACTTGTTTTTAATACGTATCCGCCGCTCCGTTTTTGGGCCCGGACTAAAACCGGAGCCACGGATTCCAATGTAAAAAAACAGAAGCCGTCTTCACTCAATAAAAAACGTCTCCGTGGGCGATCCGGTATGAAAACTGAATGGAGAGCCCGGACTAGTCAGGACTTCACAGACCGCACATGGATACGGATTCACAGAGGGGTAGTGGCAGGCAATGCAAAAACGGATCTCCCCCTACACAGACACGGAAACGGAGGGAGATCCGGATTGCCTACTGCCTGCTCCTCCCCTCAGCAAAGGTGTCCCAGATAGGCTGGAGGGGAAAGCAGCTAGAAGAGGGGCAGGGGGCACAGCGGCTCACCTGGGTCCCCGCTACCCCTACAGCTATTTGTGCAAGTGTAATGTATGCAGCGAGCAGGGAAGCTTTGCTTCCTCCACTCGCCGGGTGACTTCCTGCAATGCAGCCCACTGAAGTATAGAGGGCGCCATTGCAGGAAGTCACACAGCGAGCGGAGGAAGGAAGGAAGGTAATTGCTACCCCGCTCGCTGCATTCATCACATTTGCGCAAATAGCTGGAGGGGGAGCGGGAGACCCAGGTGAGGGGGGGGGGGGGGGCAACCCCTAACTGCCATTGTGCCCGCTGCCCCCCTCCGGTTTAGCCCCCCCCCCCCCCCCCCCCCCCCCCCCCACGGCCAGGGCTGGGGATAGGTTTCCACGGACTGGAAACGTAAAGGACATTTTGCAAACTTTACGCAAACAGAGGGAAAAAATGTTTTTTGAAAAACGGATCCGTTTGACACAGATCCTATCTGGAACAGCTCTAGTGTGGGCCGAGCCTAATGCCTGAAGAAGATACCTAATGTTTGGAAAGTTTGCAATAATCCCCGTACAGTTAGTCATTAAAAGTATCACCGGAAACAAAGTTTGTTGGTTGGATGCCTGCAGGTGTGTACAGGAGTCAGTGATTTGTTAGCCCCACCTCCCCTTCCTGGGGAAGCCAATCAGCACGTTAGGGATTCTATAATTAATCCTAGGCATCAGAGACGGTCAGAGAGGCGCTAGTGATTCTGAGTCCAGCCAAATTTTATGAAGCTTGGAAACAGACAAATCAAATACAGCAGCAGATATTTCTAATTGGTCCAATTCTACAGGTGCCCATGTATCAGGCGATGTATGGGCAGATCGAACAAGTGACAGATCTATCTCTCTGTGATTGAACCTGGGGTGATGGAGGAGGAGACTGGGAGTCGTGGCGGAGGGACAGGTGAGATTCTACACCACACCGGCAACAGGGGGAGGGTATTTACACTTAGGGGCGGGCAAGGCCGGCATTGTGTGTCTGTTGTTGCGATATCGAACCCCATTACTGATGCACACATGATCGATCACTGGGTCATATCATCGATCAGGCATGCTTGCGCACCAAACCTAATCCAATTTGAGAAAATTATCAAAATCGGACGGTTGATCGGGTCACAAGATTGGTAGATGTATGACCACCATAACATAAAATTTGCATCATCTTGAAATTCACAGCCATCTCTAGTCCTGAAGATGAACATCCCCGCGTGGAGGTGTTTAGTGTATTTTCAGTTACCTTCCTCCCCTGCATGTTCCAGGTAGCGATGTACACGCCCATCCGCCTGTCGGGGAAGTACCGGTCCAGTTCCTCCGCCCCCAGCAAGGCTCCGCTGGCCAATAGGCTGCCCTCCAGATAGCTCCTGTGGATGCAGAGCAGCGAGTGAGGCATCAGTGTCCCCTATATGTCACTATGGCAACCAACGACACTGCAAATAGACTAAAGACTGGTACATGCCACGCAATTCTAACTCACGATCCTATTATCTTCTTAAGCCCAATCTACACGATACAATTCTTTGTACCATTCTATTTACGATCCGATTAAATCCGACATGTCCGATCGGGATTCGTTTCAATTCGATTTGCCATTTCAAAACAATGGTAAATCTAACTGAATCGAATACTGATCGGATATATCAGATTTAATCAGATTGTAAATAGAATAGTAATCGAATCGCACAAAGAATTTTATCATGTAGATTGGGCTTTATTGATCAAAAATGAATCAAAAGCATGTACACATGGACAACAATCAATATTTTGATCTTGTTATTGGTCCCTGAAAGTAAACTTTATACTTTTATCCAATCTGATCTTTTTCTCCATTGGAAAAAATGATCTGAAGTATAAATTGCATAGTGTGTGCCAATCTGATACAACAGCTACCCCCGCTCCCTTCTTCCCTCCATTGTAAAATTTTGATAGCCTGCCACACATTATAAGATCTGGTAAACAATCAGTATCTCCTGGATCTCGCTTGCCTGCCTACCATCTTCTCCCACTTGATATTAGACTGGATTTTAGCAAAGATCAGATCTATTATCGGTCACAGAACAGAACTCCCGCCTCCAAGTATGCGCCTGCCCTCCAGTACACTGCCCCCCCCCCCATATGCTCCCACCCTTAAGTACACTCCCTCCCATATGCTCCCGCCCTTCAGTACACTCCCCCCAGCATACTCCCGCCTCCAAGTATGCGCCTGCCCTCCTGTATGCGCCTGCCCTCCAGTACACTCCCCCCCACATGCTCCCGCCCTCCAGTACACTCCCCCCAGCATACTCCCGCCTCCAAGTATGCACCTGCCCTCCTGTATGCACCTGCCCTCCAGTACACTGCCCCCCCCCCATATGCTCCCACCCTGCAGTACACTCCCTTGTATGCCCTGTTGTTCCAGTACAACCCCCCCCCCCCCCCCGATATGCTTTCGTCCTCCAGTACTCTCCTACCACCCAGTATGCTCCTGCCCCCCTCATATTCTCCCGCCTCCTAGTATGCTCCCTCCCCCCCATGGTCCCACCCTTCAGTACACTTCCACCTCCCAGTATGCTTCCCACCATGTTCCTGCCCTCGCCAGTAGATAAAAAAAATGGCCTTCCTCAATCAATGTTCGATTGATAAAAGGGCAAAACACTGATTTTGAGGTCCTAAACCAGGCATGGGCAAACTTGGCCCTCCAGCTGTTAAGGAACTACAAGTTCCACAATGCATTTGCCTTTATGAGTCATGACTGTGGCTGTCAGACTCCTGCAATGCATTGTGGGACTTGTAGTTCCTTAACAGCTGGAGGGCCAAGTTTGCCCATGCCTGGCCTAAACGCTCAAGTTAAGGTTTTCATTGACAGTAATTCTCAGCCTTCCTATGAGGGAATATTGGGCCTGTTTTCTAGCTCTCTCTCTCTCTCTCTCTCCTCCACCCCCTCTGCATCTCATTCTCTCTCTGCTGCTGCTCTATCTTCTAGCTCTCTCTCCCCAGTGCTCTCTCTCCTCCACCCCCTCTGTGTGTCATTCTCTCTCTGCTGCTGCTCTGTCTTCTAGCTCTCTCTCTCTCCTCCACCCCCTCTGCATCTCATTCGCTCTCTGCTGCTGCTGCTGTCTTCTAGCTCATTCTCCCCAGCGCTCTTTCTCTCTCCTCCACCCCCTCTGCGTCTCATTCTCTCTCTGCTGCTGCTGCTGTCTTCTAGCTCATTCTCCCCAGCGCTCTCTCTCTCTCCTCCACCCCCTCTGCGTCTCATTCTCTCTCTGCTGCTGCTCTGTCTTCTAGCTCTCTCTCTCTCCTCCACCCCCTCTGCATCTCATTCGCTCTCTGCTGCTGCTGCTGTCTTCTAGCTCATTCTCCCCAGCGCTCTCTCTCTCTCCTCCACCCCCTCTGTGTGTAATTCTCTCTCTGCTGCTGCTCTCTCTCTCTCCTCCACCCCCTCTGCATCTCATTGTCTCTCTGCTGCCGCTCTGTCTTCTAGCTCTCTCTCCCCAGCGCTCTCTCTCTCTCCTCCACCCCCTCTGCGTCTCATTCTCTCTCTGCTGCTGCTGCTGTCTTCTAGCTCATTCTCCCCAGCGCTCTTTCTCTCTCCTCCACCCCCTCTGCGTCTCATTCTCTCTCTGCTGCTGCTCTGTCTTCTAGCTCTCTCTCTCTCCTCCACCCCCTCTGCATCTCATTCGCTCTCTGCTGCTGCTGCTGTCTTCTAGCTCATTCTCCCCAGCGCTCTCTCTCTCTCCTCCACCCCTTCTGTGTGTAATTCTCTCTCTGCTGCTGCTCTCTCTCTCTCTCTCTCCTCCACCCCCTCTGCATCTCATTGTCTCTCTGCTGCCGCTCTGTCTTCTAGCTCTCTCTCCCCAGCGCTCTCTCTCTCTCCTCCACCCCCTCTGTGTGTCATTCTCTCTCTGCTGCTGCTCTGTCTTATAGCTCATTCTCCCCAGCGCTCTCTCTCTCTCCTCCACCCCCTCTGCATCTCATTCGCTCTCTGCTGCTGCTGCTGTCTTCTAGCTCATTCTCCCCAGCGCTCTCTCTCTCTCCTCCACCCCCTCTGCGTCTCATTCTCTCTCTGCTGCTGCTCTGTCTTATAGCTCATTCTCCCCAGCGCTCTCTCTCTCTCCTCCACCCCCTCTGCGTCTCATTCTCTCTCTGCTGCTGCTCTGTCTTATAGCTCATTCTCCCCAGCGCTCTCTCTCTCTCTCCTCCACCCCCTCTGCATCTCATTCTCTCTCCGCTGCCGCTCTGTCTTATAGCTCATTCTCCCCAGCGCTCTCTCTCTCCTCCACCCCCTCTGCGTCTCATTATCTCTCTGCTGCCGCTCTGTCTTATAGCTCATTCTCCCCAGCGCTCTCTCTCTCTCCTCCACTCCCTCTGCGTCTCATTCTCTCTCTGCTGCCGCTCTGTCTTATAGCTCTCACTCCCCAGCGCTCTCTCTCTCTCCTCCACCCCCTCTGTGTCTCATTCTCTCTCTGCTGCCGCTCTGTCTTATAGCTCTCTCTCCCAAGCGCTCTCTCTCGCTCCCTTATTTCTATAAACCTCCTCTGTCTCTCTCTCCCCTCCCTCTCTTTATAAGTGGCTGGATGGTGTAATGGTTAAGGGCTCTGCCTCTGACACAGGAGACCAGGGTTCGAATCTCGGCTCTGCCTGTTCAGTAAGCCAGCACCTATTCAGTAGGGGACCTTGGGCAAGTCTTCCTAACACTGCTACTGCCTATAGAGCGCCTCCTAGTGGCTGCAGCTCTGGCGTTTTGAGTCCGCCAGGAGAAAAGCACAATATAAATGTTATTTGTCTTATAAACCTCCTCTGTCTCTCTCCCAGACTGCCTCTCTGCTCGGTCACTTGCTACGTGCCAGAAGCCTACACAGCAGTCTTTCCATATCCCCAGATTGACCCTCTTCTTGCAATTTGTCCCTTAACTAAACAATGGAAATACACGTTTCCTTACACTGCCTTTATCTCGAGTGGCTGGACGCTCCCTGGAGTCAGGTAGCTAAAGCCTAATACACACCATGCAAGTTTACTTCACATTCTATGTCTGATCGAGAGAAAGATCAGATAACAAAAATACACAGCCCACTGACTGCCATCGACCAATCCCTTTCTCAATCAGATGCAGATCAGACATGCTGGAAACAATGGAAATACTGGATATCCTTCCGCGTGTTTATAGCCTTTCACTCCATTTGCAATCAATATCCAATCGGAAAAATGATCAGAAATCTGACCGAAAATTAAAAAAAAAAAAACGAGAAAAAAAAACAAAACACACATACATGTGTTTGTTGGCTTTTTTTTATATCCAATCAAATCCAATTTTTTCTCAATTGGAAATAAAATCTTAAAGCGGACCTGAACTCAGAACTTCCTCTCTGCTCTAAAAGATAAGCAACAGCATAATAACATTTAAAGAAAAACATGTCTTTGTTACAGCTGATACAAATCCTGCAATAAATCTGCAGTGTGTCTACTTCCTGCTTTCATGGAGGCAGACATATGGTTAACATCTTGTGTTTATAAATTAGCTACTTTACCATGCCAGAGGAGATTCCTGAACTGACACAGCTGAGAGATCAAATAACACTTGTGATTAGTCACAGATGGGGGGGAATTAGAAAGGCTAAACTCTCTAAATACATACAGGGTGCACTTCTCTGTGTTTTCCTTCTGTCCTGTGCAAGAGTTCAGGTCCACTTTAAGTAAAACTACATGGTGTGTACCAGCCTTTAATCTCCCTGAAAATCTTCTAGCAGATTCGATCATGTTCATAGAATTTGCTGTACATCTTTTACCACCAACAAATCCGATCGATCCAATACTGATTGATTTTAGGTAGTTTATCGATTGGCAGTGATGGGATATGTTGGTGGGGGTGACCCTTTGCACTTTCCTGCAGTAAAATCTTATCTCAAGCTGTCTCTCATCGTTTCTTGGCCGTTAAAGTGCTACAGAAAACAGGACTGTCTTCAGCTCAGAGAAGCTCTTTTGCATAGATAACAACTAAAGTTTCTTAACTCTTCCTATACTGGAAATCAATATGAGACTGGTTTCTGTGCTACTAAGGGCCTGTACACACTGCTGCGCTTTTAAAATCGCATGCACTTTTTGAATCGCATGCCTTCATGAGAATAGTAAAAGCGCATCGCACCAGTGTGTACAGGTCTTCACGATTTTCATTATTTTCAAAAGACCTTGCGATTAAAAATTGCATGCGATTTGAAAAGCGCAGCAGTGTGTACAGGACCTGCTCTATTCTATTCTTTTCTATTTCTCTTTAAACGCACACAGGGTGCATTTCTCTAGGTTTCCTTCTGTCCTGGGCAAGAGTTCAGGTCCTCTTTAAGGATCATTAAAAACAGAATAGAGAAATGGTATTAGACAAAAAACTAGTAGGGGGCAGATACATTTTCACACTGCAGTAACCAGGCGATAGTTGGGATCCTACCCCTGCTGTGCAGCATAGAGGTGCACCTACCTGTCTCGGACATCCTTGGAGCGGATGGGGGTGAGCAGGCTGTAGGTGGAGCGGAGGGAGTCGTTGGAGCAGATGGGGGTGAGGACCTACCTGTCTCGGACATCCTTGGAGCAGATAGGGGTGAGCAGGCTGTAGGTGGAGCGGAGGGAGTCGTTGGAGCAGATGGGGGTGAGGACCTACCTGTCTCGGACATCCTTGGAGCGGATGGGGGTGAGCAGGCTGTATGTGGAGCGGAGCGAGTCGTTGGAGCAGATGGGGGTGAGGACCTACCTGTCTCGGACATCCTTGGAGCGGATGGGGGTGAGCAGGCTGTAGGTGGAGCGGAGGGAGTCGTTGGAGCAGATGGGGGTGAGGACCTACCTGTCTCGGACATCCTTGGAGCGGATGGGGGTGAGCAGGCTGTATGTGGAGCGGAGCGAGTCGTTGGAGCAGTGCTCGCATGCCCTGCTGTGTAGCCGGGTGTCGCTGAGGCTGCTGCTATGCCGGAGTCCTTGTTTCTGCTTGTAATCTTTGTAATCTGGATCTATCTTATTAGCCGTCCTCAGCGCCCTGGACGCAACGTTAAACTCCAACTGGGGCAAAGGTTGCGAGGGCTTTACCTGTGCCAGGCGAGGTTTAGATTTAGATGAGGGCTTGACTCTGGCAGAGGAGGAGGCCTTGCCCGCTCTGCCAGCGCCGCGTTCAGCCATCCCCCCCAAGATGAAGCGATTGCTCCCCTGGTCGCTGGATCCCGTCCAGTCCTCAGTGCCTGCGGCTTCCTGGAGGGAGCCTGAGGATGACCCAGATTCATTCGGGTCAGTTAAGCTCCCCTGACTCGTCTTAAATCTCCTTTGCCAGCTTTTCTCGTCCAGGGAAAAAGCTCTCTCCAGTTTGGGCAGCCTCGGTTTCGGCCCTTCAGGAGGCCGGGGCATAACCTGATGTTTGTGGTTCCTGGTGTCTCCAGAGTTGTCCTCCAGGTCCCCTTGTGACGCCTGGTTCTGGGACTGCAGCCACTCTCTGATCCCCTCATTTTTGTTCTGTTCTTCCACGTTCACCAGGTCACCAGAACCAGACACCTGCGCCCCACTGACCTCAGGTAAGTTCTGAAGGTCCATCGTCATGGGCATGATTGGTGGCTTCACCTGTTTCCTTCACCGATGACCATGGTGGGAAGCCGACACGGCCGCTGGTGGCGAATCTGCAAGGAGTCAAAATGGCCGAAGGATGGCCAACGTCAGCGGCGGTGTGTTATAGGCAGAACGAAGCGGTACGGGGTGACGTGTGACGGCAAGTTTCATCGTGAATGACTCCGCTTATCCAGGTCTTTCTGATGAGATGAGAAGAATAAAAGTGAAAAGTTAAACGTTGTCATTCAGAGAGAAGTTTACGATGATGTCTGGTTTGGTTTCTCACTCAGACTATTCTGATGATCACAGCTCACATCCAGGACTAGACCTCTGCTCCTTCCGCCTGCTCTGTTCCTATAGATACAGCCACCCCAGGAGTCTGGACTCCGGAGATATCTCCTGCCAATGAGACGACACTACGCACTCTGTACTCTCTGCAGGGTGTGATGGACCCAGGAGCTCCCATTACATACATTTCACCCGTACAATCCCAGCACCTCTATTACACCAGATTAAATATACCGCAAGTTAGGGAACATTTCACCGAACTAACGGAAAGTCTACCAGCTTGCAGAGAGCTTGTAACAGAACGCTGGGAGTCTTATTACCAAATCCCTTCCCACATGGGCTAATAAGGCATTTTGTGTTTGCTTTGCATCGATAGAAGGGCACATTTTCTTTTACTTAAAGATCAGCAGGACTGCCAGGCAACTGGTATTTTTTAAAAGGAAATACATATGGCAGCTTACATAGGTCTCACATCTCAGGTTCCTTTTAAATCATACTTTGGTAGAGAATACAGAGGAGGCGGCCATGATAGATCAGCAGCTTTATCCCCCTGCAGGAGAGTCATGTGACTACACAGCACAGCTCCATGTTTCCAGTAACAGAGGGGATTATGGGAGGGAATACAGAGGAGGCAGCCATGATGGATCAGCAGCTTTATCCTCCTGCAGGAGAGTCATGTGACTACACAGCACAGCTCCATGTTTCCAGTAACAGGGGACTATGGGAGAGAATACAGAGGAGGCAGCCATGATGGATCAGCAGCGTTATCCCCCTGCAGGAGAGTCATGTGACTACACAGCACAGCTCCATGTTTCCAGTAACAGAGGGGATTATGGGAGGGAATACAGAGGAGGCAGCCATGATGGATCAGCAGCTTTATCCTCCTGCAGGAGAGTCATGTGACTACACAGCACAGCTCCATGTTTCCAGTAACAGGGGACTATGGGAGGGAATACAGAGGAGGCAGCCATGATGGATCAGCAGCTTTATCCTCCTGCAGGAGAGTCATGTGACTACACAGCACAGCTCCATGTTTCCAGTAACAGAGGGGATTATGGGAGGGAATACAGAGGAGGCAGCCATGATGGATCAGCAGCTTTATCCTCCTGCAGGAGAGTCATGTGACTACACAGCACAGCTCCATGTTTCCAGTAACAGGGGATTATGGGAGGGAATACAGAGGAGGCAGCCATGATAGATCAGCAGCTTTATCCCCCTGCAGGAGAGTCATGTGACTGCACAGCACAGCTCCATGTTTCCAGTAACAGGGGATTATGGGAGGGAATACAGAGGAGGCAGCCATGATGGATCAGCAGCTTTATCCTCCTAAAAGCTAACCAGAACTAAGGAGAAAAAATACTTAGATACTTAAAGTGAACCAGAGACGAAGCACCCTCATGTATTTTACCATATATATCAGTGGGAACATTAGAGAAAACACCTACCCTGCTCTCTGTTTCATCCTTCACTGCTCAGCCTGCTTGTTATTAGCCCTGATAAAATCTCCGACTAAGCATTCAGTCTGGCTTTGTTCAGGAATCATTATAGCTGAGTCATGATAGCAGAGCCAGAAGGGGGCAGGCTTGGGCTTGAAAAGACATCAGAGAAGACAGACTCAGCTATAATGATTCCTGAGCAAAGCCAGACTGAATGCTCAGTGGGGGATTTTATCAGGGCTGATAACAAGCAGGCTGAGCAAGAGCAGGGTAGGTGTTTTCTCTAATGTTCCAACTGATATATATGGTGAAAATACATGAGGGTGCTTCATCTCTGGTTCACTTTAAAGCACATCTGAGGTGAGAGTGATATGGAGACTGTCATATTTATTTTCTTTTATGCGATACTAGTTCCCTGGCTGTCAGGTGCATGTTGGGTTGTCTTTTTTTTTTGCTTCTTAATTTCCCCTCAGACTTAAAGAGACACTGAAGCGAGACTAAATCTCGCTTCAGCTCTCATATATAGCAGGGGCATGTGTGCCCCTGCTAAAACGCCGCTATCCCGCGGCTGAACGAGGGTCCCTGACCCCCAACCCACCCCCCGCAAACCTTGGTCGTCTTCTTGGTCGCAGATTAGCCCTTCCTAGAGGCAGGGCTAACGGCTGCAGCCCTGCCTCACAACGCGTCTATCAGACGCGCATCGCCGCCTCTCCCCCGCCCCTCTCAGTGAAGGAAGACTGAGAGGGGCGGGGGAGAAGCGGAGATACGCGCTGACAGACGCGCGTGGGGCAGGGCTGCGGCGGTTAGCCCTGCCCCAATGCGGAAGCGCTCCCCCGCATTACGGAGGGGATTTGGGGGAACAGGGACCCCCGTTAAGCCGTGGGATAGCGGCGGTTTAGCAGGGGCACACGTGCCCCTGCTAGCTATGAGGTCTGAAGCGAGATCTATTCTCGCTTCAGACTCTCTTTAACTAATGTACTGAAGCAAAAAAGGACAACCCAGCATGCCCTGCAACTTCCTTTGTGCGGCAATGTACCAAATAAGAGTCAGGTAAACTGGGGAATGATCATTTATAAACAAGAAAAGTAATAGAGATTTTAACTTTTGGATTGCCTGATTAGCATCCTTATTACTTGTTTACCAGATAAAAATAAAGAAGTGATTTTTGATTTTATGCCCGACAGTTACACTTTAACCACTTCCCTACCACGCTATTTTGTGCTGATCGGTGCTGCGTGGGCTCTCCAGCCCGCAGCACCGATCAGCTAGCAGCCAGGCCGATCAGACTTCCCCCCTTTTTTCCCCACTAGGGGGATGTCCTGCTGGGGGGGTCTGATCGCCGCCGGCTGCTTGCGCTTGCGGGGGGGGGGCTCTTCAAAGCCCCCCTCTGCAGCGCTTCCTGGCCTCCTTCCCCTTCCCTCCCTCTCCCTCCCCCTGTGAGCGGCGCAGGACGGATTTCCGTCCTGCGCCTGATGGGATAGGCTTTAGCCTATCAGATGCCGGTGATCCCCGGCCAATCAGAGGCCGGGGATCACCGATCTCCTCTACGGCGCTGCTGCGCAGCAGCGCCGTATACATGTAAACACCGGGGAAGATCTTCCCCGTGTGTTTACATTTACCCTGCGAGCCGCCGATCGGCTCGCAGGGTGTTCACGGAGACACCCTCCGGGAACTGACATGGAACGGCCACTCATACGAGCGGCCGTTTCCATGGAATACACTTCAGGATTCAGGGGCGTGTATATACGCTCCGAGAATCCGGAAGTGGTTAAGGTTTGCTTTAAGGTACAGTGCTTTGATATAGTGAGATGGATGTCTGACATCCTGGTCATTCTCAGACCTCCTATACTGTAATACTGTGTTCCCGACAGTGCAGACCCCAGATAGTCTCTTGTGCACCCAGCGGTGTGGGCTTCTGAGATCTCTACCTGTTCAGTAGTCTGTATGTCGGACAGATGGGAGGCTGTAATACTGTATAATAGGATTATTGGAGGAAAATCCCCAGACTGCACATGGCAGTCTCCCCTCCAGCTCTCATGTAATATTAAGTGTGTTATGTAGCCAGGCAAACATACAATTATCACATGTCCTTGTGTCAATACAGCCACTTCCTGAACAACCACAAACAAACACTACTCAACACGAGATCAGCAAACAGGATCTCTCATTTATAAAGCGTTAATCTATTACACAGCACCTTACTGGCACATGACAAAATGAGGAGTGACTATGAAACAGAGGATGATAATGCTTAAAGCAGGAGGATTAGCCTTACTATGCCAGGGAAAAACACATATATAAGTAGATAAATACTTGATCTACTTACATAACACATGTATTGTACTGTCCATGTTTTGATTTCAGTGAATGTTATATAATAAATGAAGAGAATTCTGTTCCTGGTGGGAACCATGTATTTTGCCCACAGTTTGAGGCTAAATACTGATGTCATTTCTTCCCTTAACTTTTTTCTTTTCTCCTCCAATCGTTGAGTCACCTGAAGGTAGCCATACACTGGTCGATTTGCCATCAGATTCGACCAACAGACAGATCCCTATCTGATCGAATCTGATCAGAGAGGGATCGTATGGCTGCCTTTACTGCAAACAGATTGTGAACCGATTTCAGCCTGAAACCGATCACAATCTGTTGTGGTTGTGGTGGTAACCCCCGTCCCCCCCCCCCCCCCGCATACATTACCTGCTCCGCCGGCACGACTCCCGGGTCTCCGCTCTTCTTCTCCGTCTCCGCTCTGGTCTCCGGCATGCTTCCCTTCTTCCTGTCTGGGGGAAGTTTAAACAGTAGAGCGCCCTCTACTGTTTAAACTACCTGCCGGGACAGGAAGAAGGGAAGCATGCCGGAGACCAGAGCAGAGCGGAGACCGAGGAGTTGCGCCGGCAGAGCAGGTAATGTATTGCAGCTCTATTGCGTCGGTCGTCGGGCACTCGAACGCCGCTAGCGATGCGCTCTTTACCCGCGGGCGATCGACGGTTATTTTCCGCACAGCGTGATCGACGGGATCGGACGGAATGGATCGAAATTCGGCGTGTAGCGTGAACGATTGGCAGCAGATTCGATTCCAGTGATCGAATCTGCTGTCGAAACGGCGGCAAATCGGGCCAGTGTATGGCCAGCTTAAGCCTTGCTTGTAAACAAGTGAGCAGAGGATCATGTTTCAGCTAGGCAGGGAAATAAAGGGAAGATGAAGAATATATTATAGATAAAAAGAACCCACAGCATGCAACTGTTTGGCAATGGTAATTAAAGGGCCAGTGCTCCTAAAGTATGTGATAACTCCAAACCATAACAGCAGAAAAAGTTTTGAAAGTTTTCAATGCAGGATTAGCATCTTTATCACTTTATACACTCAGACCAAGTGCTGTTGAAATTAGATTTTTATGGTAACAATCCTGCTTTAATACAAGGCTACAATGGTGCATAAATTGATTTTTTTGAGGTTGCAGCACGAGTCACTAGAATCAGATATAACAGCGGGTGAAACACAAGAGAATAGCTGTCTGTATCTCTTTTGCTGCTGGATTACAAATTCTAGCACATGTATGCTTTGCTTAATATACCGTAGTACTGTCTGCTGAAAAAACTCATTTTGTGTTCAGAAGCAGCCTTTGATGTATAATGCATTTGATGTTATTCAAAAATAACATTTGAATTTGCAGTCAGCTCAGACATCACTTGTGTGTCATACTGATGGCCTGTAGGACTTGGAGCTATGCAGGTGACAGTAGAAGGGGAGGGGTGGTTATATTGGGGTGATAGTAAGGGGGTAGGCCAGGGTTACTGACCTGCGGGTGATATGATTCATTCATGGGTTACTGCATGGGGAGGAGAGATTATGGCGCTGATCTAGTTGAGGGGGACCCTGCTTGTGGCAATATGGCCGAGAACACTAATTGGTAAGAGATAGGGGACCCAGCGGGAAACACTATATACACCTACAAAAGAATAGGTTTAGTAGTTCCGTGAGCTGGGGCGGTAGCCGATGCGCGGAGCAGTGCTTTTCAGCGCTGCTAAATTTGGGCGCAGCCGGCGCCTCCATAGACTACAATAGGAATCACTCCTATTGCAGCGCTCAGTGAGTAACGTCGGCTCCGTCAGAAGACTGAGCCGAGGTTGATTAAAAAACACAATAATTCTGCCTCCAGCAATCGCTGGAAGCCGAATTATTTCATTCCCCCACTATCAATGGCGGCCTGGAGGAAGAATAGTAATTAAATCGGCCTGGACTTGTGCAGAAGCAGGACCAGCCATATAACAGCTGGATCCTGCGCCCAAGTCTCTCGGCGCCGATTTTAAATGTACTCGCCGATGCGGACACTTTGCCTGAAGGCAAGCGGCTGAAGACCACAGACGAGGGTCCTGGGTCCCCTCATCTAGACTAGCACCATTATGTTGGGGTGATGATATAGAGGGGTACTTATATTGGGGTGACAGAAGGCAGAGGGAGGAGTCATGGTATGGAGAGGGGTAGTGGTGATGATAGATAGGGGAGGTATGTTGGGGTGATTATATGGAGGTGATGGGGAAGGTTAGTTATGTTGGGATGATGGGAGACAGATGATGATATATGGGGGGGGGGGGTATTTATGCTGGGATGATGGTATATAGGGAAAGAGGCTATTTTGGGGCTGGCAGAGGTATTGCTATAGGTGGAAATGTAGTTATATAAGGTTGGGGTGGTGGAGGAGTAATTGTATATGGGGGGTAGGTATGTTGATGTGGAAGAAAGCATGATATACGGAGAAGCAATAGTTATATTGGGGTCCGTGATATATGGGGGAGGGATAGTTATATTGGGGTCTGTAATGCTATATGGGGGGAGGGTGGATACATTAGTGGGTCAGTGGAAGGGGTACTCTATTGGGGAGGCAGAAGGCAGTGAGAGGAGAGAGGAAAGGTAGTTATATTGGGATGGCAGGAGGAGGGGTGAGGCTATATGGGGGAAGGTATGTTAGGGTGATTATATAGAGGTGATGGAGGGAGGGAGAGGTTAGTTATATTGGGATGGCAGGAGGAGGGGTGAGGCTATATGGGGGAAGGTATGTTAGGGTGATTATATAGAGGTGAGGGAGGGAGAGGTTAGTTATATTGGGATGGGAGGAGGGGTGAGGCTATATGGGGGAAGGTATGTTAGGGTGATTATATAGAGGTGAGGGAGAGGTTAGTTATATTGGGATGGGAGGAGGGGTGAGGCTATATGGGGGAAGGTATGTTAGGGTGATTATATAGAGGTGATGGAGGGAGGGAGAGGTTAGTTATATTGGGGTGATGGTATATATGGAGGGAGAGGTAGTTATATAAGATTGGGAGCAATAGAGGTGGGAGGGGTTATAGGGAGTGGGCAGGTATGTTGGGGTGGATATAGAAGTGATGGTATATGGGGGTGGCAGAGATGTTGCTATAGGTGAAGAGGTAGTTATATAAGATTGGGGTGGCGGGGGAGGGGGTAGTTATATTGGGGTGGCAGAGGGGGGAGGGGTTATGAGCTATGGGGGAGGGCAGGTATGTTGGGCTGATGATGATATGGAGGTGATGGTATATGGGGGGGGGGTCTATATTGGGGCTGGCACAGGGGGAGAGGCAGAGCCTAGCAGTGGGCATTACAGGAAGGTGGGCACTTCTCACTCACCGCAACAGCACCGGAGGGTCTCGGGGATGATAGAGTTCAGAGTCCGGCCTGACAACACCGCGTCATGGAGACGGGGAGGGGCGGAGACGCGGCGCACAGCGGCACCCAGCGGCCGGAGGAAGAATTTGCGGGAGAATATTAGTTATGTGACTCCTACTCAATGTGTGGCCACACAGCGGCACCCAGCGGCCGGATGGGGGAACTGCAGGACATTGTAATGTTGCTTGAAAGCAAAGTGCAGCCAATCAGGCAGGGTTCAATGTTTAACAGTTAAAAATTCTATAGGGTTAGAGACAGATTTCTATCTGATTGAGTCTAATCACAGAAAGATGTTGGCTTTCCATACACAACAGGTAGATTATCGGTCACACGCAAAACGGGCTACGGTAGTCACGGGCAAACCCAGGATTTTCAAGGGGGAGATTCCTGAAACGTCTCCCTCAGCCACGCACAATACAGTATAATGATATGGTAGGACATCAAGTTGGCCTGCGTACACTACACATAATGCAATTTTCCGTCTGACCGACCAACAACGGGATTGAGCAAAAGCAGTTTGGATACAGATAATAATGAGGACAGCCGACATTGATAATAATAAAGGAGAAAGTGAAGAATTCACCCATCAGGGCACAGGCTGTGCTCATACCTGACTCTGTTAAGCTCCCCAGAGCTGCTTCATGCTCTGTACACACACTGCTGCTCCATGCTCTGTACTGTACACACGCTGCTGCTCCATGCTCTGTACACACAATGCTGCTCCATGCTCTGTACTAGAGTGACCAGACGTCCCGGATTGCCCGGGACACGTCCCGAATTCGGGGTCCGCTGTCCCAGGCTGCATGAGGTCCCGGGAAATGTCCCGCTTTCAGCAGCGGGACGTCCCGGCCTCGGAACTCTGGCCACTCTATCCTTATGAACTGGCAGCGGCGTCTGTAGACGCCGTGCCAGTTCATTCCCCGCAGCCCCGCTACAGCCTCGTCTTCCGGTGTCTGTTCCGACACCGGCAGGCGAGCAGGGCTACGGCAAGATGGCTGCCGAAGCCCTGTACTGGAGACTATTTGTGTCTCCAGTACAGGGCTTCGGGCGCCATCTTGCCGTAGCCCTGTCAGCGCGGAACTCTGCAGGAGGAGGAATGTGGTCCCGGGAGCAGCGCGCCAGAGGCCGGAGATTTCTGCCAGGTGAGTAAATGCTATCTTTTCCAGGTGAAATGTTTGCCCGCATTGCGTTTCTTTTCTGGTGAAATGTTTGCCCGCATTGCGTTTCTTTTCTGGGGAAATGTTTGCCCGCATTGCGTTTCTTTTCTAGGGAAATGTTTGCCCGCATTGTCTTTCTTTTCTAGTGAAATGTTTGCCCGCATTGCGTTTCTTCTCTGGTGAAATGTTTGCCCGCATTGCGTTTCTTTTCTGGTGAAATGTTTGCCCGCATTGCGTTTCTTTTCTGGGGAAATGTTTGCCCGCATTGCGTTTCTTTTCTGGTGAAATGTTTGCCCGCATTGCGTTTACTTTCCAGTGAAATGTTTGCCCGCATTGCGTTTACTTTCCAGTGAAATGTTTGCCCGCATTGCGTTTACTTTCTGGTGAAATGTTTGCCCGCATTGCGTTTCTTTTCTGGTGAAATGTTTGCCCGCATTGCGTTTCTTTTCTGGGGAAATGTTTGCCCGCATTGCGTTTCTTTTCTGGGGAAATGTTTGCCTGCATTGCGTTTCTTTTCTGGGGAAATGTTTGCCCGCATTGCGTTAATTTTCTGGGGAAATGTTTGCCCGCATTGCGTTAATTTTCTGGTGAAATGTTTGCCCGCATTGCAGTAATTTTCTGGGGAAATGTTTGCCCGCATTGCAGTAATTTTCTGGTGAAATGTTTGCCCGCATTGCGTTTATTTTGTACTGACATGTTGCACGCATTGCGTTTTTATTTTGTACTGACATGTTGCCCGCATTGCGTTTATTTTGTACTGACATGGCTGCCCGCATTGCGTTTATTTTGTACTGACATGTTTGCCCGCATTGCGTTTATTTTGTACTGACATGTTTGCCCGCATTGCGTTTATTTTGTACTGACATGTTTGCCCGCATTGCGTTTATTTTGTACTGACATGTTGCCCGCATTGGGTTTATTTTGTACTGACATGTTGCCCATTGCATTTAGTTTCTGGTGTCCGGGGTAACTGTTACTGCATTTAATATTTAATGGTCATAGATGGCTATGTTTGCTGCTTTGTGGTTACGGTGTACTATTAGCATCACACAGTTTCTGCACACCCATGATGCAAAGTCTCGTTTGTCCACATCATGGCGTAAACACTGCTTTCTTATGCCTCGCTGTTACATCATTACGTTAGCCCCGCCCATACAATGTCATGGCCACGCGCATTTTTGCCCCCCCCCCCCCCCCTCATTGCAGATTGGACCCACAAAATTCTGGTCACTCTATCTGTACACACGCTGCGCCTTCATGCTCTGTACACACGCTGCTGCTCCATGCTCTGAACACACGCTGCTGCTCCATGCTCTGAACACACGCTGCTGCTCCATGCTCTGTAGACACACTGCTGCTCCATGCTCTGTAGACACACTGCTGCTCCATGCTCTGTAGACATACTACTGCTCCATGCTCTGTAGACATACTGCTGCTCCATGCTCTGTAGACATACTGCTGCTTCATGCTCTACGCACACGCTGCTGCTCCATGCTTTGTACATACACTGCTGCTCCATTCTCTATACACATGCTGCTGCTTCATGTTCTGTACACACCCTGCTGCTCCATGTTCTGTACACACGCTGCTCCATGCTCTGTACATACGCAGCTGCTCTATGCTTTGTACATACGCTGCTGCTTCATGCTCTGTACACACGCTGCTGCTCCATGCTCTGTACACACCCTGCTGCTCCATGCTCTGTACACACGCTGCTCCATGCTCTGTACATATGCAGCTGCTCTATGCTTTGTACACACGCTGCTGCTCCATGCTCTGTACACACGCTGCTGCTCCATGCTCTGTACACACGCTGCTGCTCCATGCTCTGTACACACGCTGCTGCTCCATGCTCTGTGCACACGCTGCTGCTCCATGCTCTGTGCACACGCTGCTGCTCCCTGCTCTGTACACACGCTGCTGCTCCATGCTCTCTACACACGCTGCTGCTCCATGCTCTCTACACACGCTGCTGCTCCATGCTCTGTACACCGCTGCTGCTCCATGCTCTGTACACACGCTGCTGCTCCATGCTCTGTACACACGCTGCTGCTCCATGCTCTGTACACACGCTGCTGCTCCATGCTCTGTACATACGCTGCTGCTCCTTGCTCTACACACACTGCTGCTCCATGCTCTGTACACACACTGCTGCTCCATGCTCTGTACACACACTGCTGCTCCTTGCTCTACACACACTGCTGCTCCATGTTCTGTACACACGCTGCTGCTCCATGCTCTGTACACACACTGCTGCTCCATGCTCTGAACACACGCTGCTGCTCCATGCTCTGTACACACGCTGCTGCTCCATGCTCTGTACACACACTGCTGCTCCATGCTCTGTACACGTGCTGCTGCTCCATGCTCTGTACATACACTGCTGCTCCATTCTCTATACACATGCTGCTGCTTCATGTTCTGTACACACCCTGCTGCTCCATGTTCTGTACACACGCTGCTCCATGCTCTGTACATACGCAGCTGCTCTATGCTTTGTACATACGCTGCTGCTTCATGCTCTGTACACACCCTGCTGCTCCATGCTCTGTACACACGCTGCTCCATGCTCTGTACATATGCAGCTGCTCTATGCTTTGTACACACGCTGCTGCTCCATGCTCTGTACACACGCTGCTGCTCCATGCTCTGTACACACGCTGCTGCTCCATGCTCTGTACATACGCTGCTGCTCCTTGCTCTACACACACTGCTGCTCCATGCTCTGTACACACACTGCTGCTCCATGCTCTGTACACACACTGCTGCTCCTTGCTCTACACACACTGCTGCTCCATGTTCTGTACACACGCTGCTGCTCCATGCTCTGTACACACACTGCTGCTCCATGCTCTGAACACACGCTGCTGCTCCATGCTCTGTACACACGCTGCTGCTCCATGCTCTGTACACACACTGCTGCTCCATGCTCTGTACACGTGCTGCTGCTCCATGCTCTGTACATACACTGCTGCTCCATTCTCTATACACATGCTGCTGCTTCATGTTCTGTACACACCCTGCTGCTCCATGTTCTGTACACACGCTGCTCCATGCTCTGTACATACGCAGCTGCTCTATGCTTTGTACATACGCTGCTGCTTCATGCTCTGTACACACCCTGCTGCTCCATGCTCTGTACACACGCTGCTCCATGCTCTGTACATATGCAGCTGCTCTATGCTTTGTACACACGCTGCTGCTCCATGCTCTGTACACACGCTGCTGCTCCATGCTCTGTACACACGCTGCTGCTCCATCTGTAACAGGGAAAGAAAGGGGGCGGTGCTGTGAGCTGCAGGATTCCTGCAGATATTCTGGTGTCTCAACTTGTGCCTGTCCCCAGACACTGCACCCTGGTCTGAGGTGGGATTCCGGGCTGCTGTAACCCCTCCCCCCCCCCCCCCCCCTGCGTTTGCCTATGACATGAATCAGGAGGAACATAACTACAAGCAGATACAACAATATACAGACATTGGGAATGGGTAAAGGAGGTAGGAGGACTTACATTCCATTGTTACATTCCATCCTGTCCATTGTTCTGTGGGAGAGAGAGAGTGGAGTGGGCTGTGGAATCAGTCCCCATCCAAAGCACCAGCAGCAGAGGCTGGAGGAGGCAAGGGGGTAATGGGCAGGCCACAGCCTCAGGCAGCTTGCTCTGTAGCAGAGCCAGGACAAGGTCCTCCAGCACCTGAGACACCAAAGTGCGCCCCTCCATCCCTCCCACACTGATTACTATTAGACTAAGAGACACCCAGGGCCCCTAACACCTTAAAGGGGAACTGAAGAGAGAGGTTGCCATGTTTATTTCTTTTTAAGCAATACCAGTTGCCTGGCAGCCCTGCTGATCCTCTGCCTCTAATACTATTAGCCATAGCCCCTGAACAAGCATGCAGCAGATCAGGCGTTTCAGACTGTAAAGTCAGATCTGACAAGACTAGCTGCATGCTTGTTTCTGGTGTTATTCAGATACTACTGCAGAGAAATAGACCAGCAGGGCTGCCAGGCAACTGGTATTGCTTAAAAGGAAATAAATATGGCAGCCTCCGTATACCTCTTACTTCAGTTCCCCTTTAATCTCTAATTATCTGGCTTGCAGTCACTGCCATGTATCCCCTTTTCTTATTTCTCTCTGCTTCAAACACAATAGAGTAATGATAGCTGAGTGAGTTGTGCCCCCCCCCCCCCCCCCTACACTGTGTCGAGGCTGGAGCCTTTCTTGCCTCTGCTTCTTGCCTCTGCTTCGGCCCTGTGCCCCCCTCCTACACTGAGCCCTGAGGCTGGAGCCTCTCTGCCTTGGCCCTGCCCTGCGCCCCCTCCTACACTGCGCCCTGAGGCTGGAGCCTCTCTGCCTTGGCCCTGCCCTGCGCCCCCTCCTACACTGAGCCCTGAGGCTGGAGCCTCTCTCGCCTCTGCCTCAGCCCTGATTGGCACGCTCCCTTTTTGCTGTAGTGTGTGATCAGAGCTGGACTTTGAGGAGCAGGACAGAGCGGGCATTACAGTGGGATCTTATAGCCACATCATCATTCCATTCATTCGCCTATAACTTTATTACTACTTATCACAACAAAACAATCTATATCTTGTTTTTTTGCCACCAATTAGGCTTTCTGGGGGGGGGGGGGGGGTACATTTTGCTAAGAATTGCTTTAATCTAAATGTGTTTTAACAAGAAAATGAATTAAAAAAAATCAAGTTTTTGGCCATTATAGTTTTAAATTAATGCATGCTACCATAATTAAAACCCACACATTTTATTTGCCAATTTGTCCCTGTTAGTGCAACATTTAAAATGTTACCCTAGTACAATGTATGGCACCAATATTTTATTTGGAAATAAAAGTGCATTTTTTTTCAGTTCTGGGTCCATCACTATTTACAAGCCCATAATTGATAAAGTAACAGTAATATAACCTCTTGGCATACATATTAAAAAAAAAGTTCATACCCTAAGGTAACTGTTAATGTATTTTTTTTTTATTGTATTTTTTTTTTTTTACCCCAAACATTTTTTTGGTAACTATTGGGGAGTGTGGGAGGTAAGGGTTTAATTTTAAATGTTAAAAAAATGTTATTTAATAAAAAAAAAAAAAAAAAAAAGGGTGTAGATGTAATTTTACTATTTGACCACAAGATGTTCTCGCTAATAACTTCTGCTTTGCGTAGTAATCCCATGCATACGGAAGATATGTGTGGATGTGTCAGCATCAGTTTTGTGAATGGCGGCGCCGTCTCATAGACGGCTGCGGTCATTCACAGAGGGACTTAGATCAAGGAGTGGGAACGGTGTTCGCGGGAGCGTGCGGGAGGGGGGGGGGGGTGTGAGTGGAAAGGGACGCAGTAGCTACATCCCTGCACGGAGATATGGCATTTTGCAGGGATGTAGTTACTCGCCCCGGGGGAAGGGAAGTGGTTAAGGTGCCCATTAACCGTACAATTTTTTTCACCAAATGTGACCTTTTGATGTGATTTGAATGATCGAATTGTATAGAAAACTTTCTGTTTATGAAGGCAATTGATAAGAAATTATTCTTTGGTCGATTGCTTAATAGGATAAAATTATCCGAAAGTTGTATTTTATGATCGAATTTGAAGAAAGAATCGTTCACTAAATGTGAACAATCTATTATTACCTTCAGATTAGTTTCAATCATTCAAATCACATCGAAAGATCATATTTGGTGAAATAAATTGTACTGTTAATAGGCACTTTTAGACTACTTACCAGAGCTGTGGAGTCGGTACAAAAATCATCCGACTCTGACTCCTCAGTTTAGTTTATGAAATCACCGACTCCAGGCACCCAAAAATGGCTCAGATTCCTCGTCTCCACTAGGTATAATCAATGAGATGCAAATTCTTCTGAAATCATGCAAATTTTTATGCAAATGTATGCGGTTTGAAAAAGGACCAATCAATATAAACCCAGGTTTAATTTGATAGGTCCATTTTCCTGCTGCATATATTTGCATCAACTCTGAAGAATTTGCATATCTATGATCAACCCTAGGCTACATACACACTTGAGATAAAAGTCTTTGGAAAATGAAAGATCACAGACCAATTTTACCCCCTTCCATGTAGTATGAGAGCCATACTCTACACAGTCTATTCTATGGAGCTGAACTCCCCATTAGAGTTGGGCCGAACCTCCGATTTTCGGTTCGCGAACCGGGTTCGCGAACTTTCGCGAAAGGTTCGGTTCGCGTTAAAGTTCGCGAACCGCAATAGACTTCAATGGGGATGCGAACTTTGAAAAAAAAAATTAATTATGCTGGCCACAAAAGTGATGGAAAAGATGTTTCAAGGGGTCTAACACCTGGAGGGGGGGATGGCGGAGTGGGATACATGCCAAAAGTCCCCGGGAAAAATCTGGATTTGACGCAAAGCAGCGTTTTAAGGGCAGAAATCACATTGAATGTTAAATGACAGGCCTAAAGTGCTTTCAAACATCTTGCATGTGTATACATCAATCAGGTAGTGTAATTAAGGTACTGCTTCACACTGACGCACCAAACTCATCGTGTAACGCACCGCAAACAGCTGTTTGTGTAGTGACGGCCGTGCTGGACTGGTGCGCACCATGGCGAGAGTGCAGGTTTTGGTGGCTTTACAGCCCATATGGTCAGTCACCTGGCTGATGTAGCTGAATGACAGAACAGTGACTGTCCAGCTGATCAAATTTGGTCTGACCACAATGAGGCAACGACCTTATTATCGTGGGTGTGCCCCCCGAGACACTCATCTAGGCGCCGGTCATTGCTCCATTGTGATACGCAAGCCCCTTCACCACGGCAAGGTAATGATCACGAAGGGGAATGGGCGCATGTTCATGCCTTTTTTTTTGTTGTTGCAGCTGCCCGCAGTGCAGCCAGAAAAATTAGGCAGTCATGTACACGCACCCGAAAAATTATTACAGCGGCCGCTGCTAGCAGCGGCCTAAAAAATTCAGCAATCCGCCTGGAGTCCCGGACCCTGTTGGTGGTGGCGGAGAAGGTAGTGAAGCGGCCTGCAGGCAGACATGCTGTGTGGAGGGACTGGGAGCGACTTAGTCTTCTTGGGGCAGGCCAGGCAGCCAGTCACACGGCGTGCAGGCAGAGATGCTGTATGTGCGGGGACTGACTTAGTCTTGGGGCGGGCAGCAGCCCTCCGGGATCCATGCCTCATTCATTTTTATAAAGGTGAGGTACTTAACACTTTTGTGACTTAGGCGACTTCTCTTCTCTGTGACAATGCCTCCAGCTGCGCTGAAGGTCCTTTCTGAGAGGACGCTTGCGGCAGGGCAGGAGAGAAGTTGGATGGCAAATTGGGACAGCTCTGGCCACAGGTCAAGCCTGCGCACCCAGTAGTTCAAGGGTTCCTCATCGCTGTTCACAGCAGTGTCTACATCCACACTTAAGGCCAGGTAGTCGGCTACCTGCCGTTCCAGGCGTTGGTGGAGGGTGGATCCGGAAGGGCTACGGCGAGGCGTTGGACTAAAGAACGTCCGCATGTCCGACATCACCATGAGATCGCTGGAGCGTCCTGTCTTTGACTGCGTGGACACGGGAGGAGGATTAGTGGCAGTGGTACCTTGCTGGCGTTGTGCCGTCACATCACCCTTAAAGGCATTGTAAAGCATAGTTGACAGCTGGTTCTGCATGTGCTGCATCCTTTCCACCTTCCGGTGAGTTGGTAACAGGTCCGCCACTTTGTGCCTGTACCGAGGGTCTAGTAGTGTGGCCACCCAGTACAGCTCATTCCCCTTGAGGTTTTTTATACGGGGGTCCCTCAACAGGCAGGACAGCATAAAAGACGACATCTGCACAAAGTCGGATCCAGTACCCTCCATCTCCTCTTGCTCTTCCTCAGTGACGTCAGGTAAGTCAACCTCCTCCCCCCAGCCGCGAACAATACCACGGGAAGGTTGCGCAGCACAAGCCCCCTGCGACGCCTGCTGCGGTTGTTCTCCTGCCGCTGTCCCCTCCTCCTCCTCCTCCTCCCCCAAAGAAACACCTTGCTCATCATCCTCTGAGTCTGACTCATCTTCTGCACATGACCTCTCTTCTTCCTCCTCCTCCCCCCTCTGTGCTGCCGCAGGTGTTGAGGAAACAGCTGGGTCTGATGAAAATTGGTCCCATGCCTGTTCCTGCCGTAACGGTTCCTGGTCACGCTCATTCGCAGCTTCATCCGCCACTCTACGCACAGCACGCTCCAAGAAGTACGCGTAGGGAATTAAGTCGCTGATGGTGCCCTCACTGCGGCTCACCAGGTTGGTCACCTCCTCAAACGGCCGCATGAGCCTGCATGCATTTTTCATCATTGTCCAGTTGTCGGGCCAGAACATCCCCATCTTCCCAGACTGTTTCGTTCTACTCCAGTTGTAGAGGTACTGGGTGACGGCTTTCTTCTGTTCTAGCAGGCGGGAGAACATGAGGAGGGTCGAGTTCCAGCGAGTGGGGCTATCGCAAATGAGGCGTCTCACCGGCATGTTGTTTTTACGCTGAATTTCTGCAAATCGTGCCATGGCTGTGTAAGAGCGCCTCAAATGCCCACAGAACTTCCTGGCCTGCTTCAGGACATCCGCTAAGCCAGGGTACTTTGCCACAAATCTTTGAACCACCAGATTCATGACATGTGCCATGCAGGGTATGTGTGTCAGCTTCCCCATATGCAAAGCGGCAAGCAGATTGCTGCCGTTGTCGCACACCACGTTGCCTATCTCCAGGTGGTGCGGGGTCAGCCACTCATCCACCTGTTTCTTAAGAGCAGCCAGGAGAGCTGCTCCAGTGTGACTCTCCGCTTTGAGACAAGCCATGTCTAAGATGGCGTGACACCGTCGTACCTGGCATGCAGCATAGGCCCTGCGGAGCTGGGGCTGTGTAGCTGGAGAGGAGAACTGCCACTCAGCCAAGGAGGAGGAGGAGGACAGCGAAGAGCATGTAGCAGGAGGAGAGGAGGTGGCAGGAGGCCTGCCTGCAAGCCGTGGAGGTGTCACAATTTGGTCCGCCGCTTTCTGCTTGCCATCGTTCACCACCAGGTTCACCCAATGGGCTGTGTAGGTAATGTAGCGGCCCTGCCCGTGCTTGGCAGACCAGGCATCCGTGGTCAGGTGTACCCTTGACCCAACGCTCTTCGCAAGAGATGACACCACTTGCCTCTCAACTTCACGGTGCAGTTGGGGTATGGCCTTTCTGGAAAAATAAGTGCGGCCTGGCATCTTCCACTGCGGTGTTCCGATGGCCACAAATTTACGGAAGGCCTCAGAGTCCACCAGCCGGTATGGTAACAGCTGGCGAGCTAACAGTTCCGCCACGCCAGCTGTCAGACGCCGGGCAAGGGGGTGACTGGCCAAAAGTGGCTTCTTCCGCTCAAACATTTCCTTCACGGACACCTGACTGCTGCTGTGGGCAGAGGAGCAGGAACCGCTCAAGGGCAGAGGCGGAGTGGAGGAGGGTGCCTGTGAAGGTGCAAGGGAGAGAGCGGCATAAGCAGATGATGCACCTGAAGGAGGAAGAGGAGAAGGAGGGTGACTTTGCTTTTGTGTGCTGCTGCTGCTTTTGCTCAGGTGGCCATCCCATTGCTGTTTGTGCCTTTTCTGCAGGTGCCTTCGTAAGGCACTTGTCCCTACGTGAGTGTTGGCCTTTCCACGGCTCAATTTTTGTTGGCAGAGCGAACAGATGGCTTTGGTCCGATCTGAGGCACACACATTAAAAAATTTCCACACCGCTGAGCCACCCTGGGATGTGGGCACCTCAGCAGCTGATGCTGAAGGGCAAGTTGGCTGGCTGTACATAGGTGGCGAATCTGGCGATACATGGTGCCGGACTCTGCCACCAGCTGTTTCTGACGAAGAGCTGCCCCAGCTTCTTTCAGCAACTTCTATCCTCCTACTACTCTCTGACTCCCCCTCTGAACTGTCCCCCTCTTCATCTCCTCTATTGGGAACATACAGAGGATCCCTATCATCGTCATCATCGTAATCATCCTGCCCAGCTTCGCTTGCCTCAGAAAAATCCAAATGTGTAGGTCCTTCATCCTCCTTACACGTTACATCCATAGTGTTGTCGCGTAACGCAGACATATGAGCTGGTGAAAATTCATCTGGCTGTAACAATGGCTGTGCATCAGTGATTTCACCACCACTAAATAATTCTTGCGAAGTGTCAAATGCAGCGGAAGTGGTGCTAGTAGTAGCGCTGGTGGCTGAGCAAGATGAGGTGTTCTGTGTCGCTAAATACTCAACCACGTCCTGACAATCTTGGGAGGTGATGGGACGTGCCTTCTTCCGAGCACTGTACTGTGGGCCAGGTCCACACGAAATTACATTTACACGACCTCGCGCAGACCTGCCGGGTGGCCTTCCTCTGCCTCTGCCACTACCTCTTCCTCTTCCTCTACCTGTTTTGTCCATATCGGGTATGCACGGAGTGGTATATCACACTGCGTGCACTCACGTAGGTAGGTGGGTTCACTTAACTGCACAGGTATGCGCACTGATGCGGTGGGTTCACTGAACAGTACAGGTATACAGTGGCGGGTTCACTGAACACAACAGGTATGCAGTGGCGTGTTCACTAAACAGGTATACAGTGGCAGGTCCACTGAACAGAACAGGTATACAGTGGCAGGTCCACTGAACAGAACAGGTATACAGTGGCGGGTCCACTGAACAGAACAGGTATACAGTGGCGGGTTCACAGAACAGGTATGCAGTGGCAGGTTCACTGAACACAACAGGTATGCAGTGGCGTGTTCACTAAACAGGTATACAGTGGCAGGTCCACTGAACAGAACAGGTATACAGTGGCGGGTTCACAGAACAGGTATACAGTGGCGGGTCCACTGAACAGAACAGGTATACAGTGGCGGGTTCACAGAACAGGTATACAGTGGCGGGTCCACTGAACAGAACAGGTATACAGTGGCGGGTTCACAGAACAGGTATACAGTGGCGGGTCCACTGAACAGAACAGGTATACAGTGGCGGGTTCACAGAACAGGTATACAGTGGCAGGATCACTGAACAGGTATGCAGTGGCAGGATCACAGTACAGGTATGCAGTGGGCTGAGGGCTCACTGAACAGAACAGGTATGCTGTGGCAGGATCACTGAACAGCTATGCAGTGGCAGGATCACAGTACAGGTATGCAGTGGGCTGAGGGCTCACTGAACAGAACAGGTATGCTGTGGCAGGATCACTGAACAGGTATGCAGTGGCAGGATCACAGTACAGGTATGCAGTGGGCTGAGGGCTCACTGAACAGAACAGGTATGCTGTGGCAGGATCACTAAACAGCTATGCAGTGGCAGGATCACAGTACAGGTATGCAGTGGGCTGAGGGCTCACTGAACAGAACAGGTTTGCTGTGGCAGGATCACTGAACAGGTATGCAGTGGCAGGATCACAGTACAGGTATGCAGTGGGCTGAGGGCTCACTGAACAGAACAGGTATGCTGTGGCAGGATCACTGAACAGGTATGCAGTGGCAGGATCACAGTACAGGTATGCAGTGGGCTGGGGGCTCACTGAACAGAACAGGTATGCTGTGGCAGGATCACTGAACAGCTATGCAGTGGCAGGATCACAGTACAGGTATGCAGTGGGCTGAGGGCTCACTGAACAGAACAGGTATGCTGTGGCAGGATCACTGAACAGCTATGCAGTGGCAGGATCACAGTACAGGTATGCAGTGGGCTGAGGGCTCACTGAACAGAACAGGTATGCTGTGGCAGGATCACTGAACAGGTATGCAGTGGCAGGATCACAGTACAGGTATGCAGTGGGCTGAGGGCTCACTGAACAGAACAGGTATGCTGTGGCAGGATCACTGAACAGGTATGCAGTGGCAGTATCACAGTACAGGTATGCAGTGGGCTGAGGGCTCACTGAACAGAACAGGTATGCTGTGGCAGGATCACTGAACAGGTATGCAGTGGCAGGATCACAGTACAGGTATGCAGTGGGCTGAGGGCTCACTGAACAGAACAGGTATGCTGTGGCAGGATCACTGAACAGCTATGCAGTGGCAGGATCACAGTACAGGTATGCAGTGGGCTGAGGGCTCACTGAACAGAACAGGTATGCTGTGGCAGGATCACTGAACAGGTATGCAGTGGCAGGATCACAGTACAGGTATGCAGTGGGCTGAGGGCTCACTGAACAGAACAGGTATGCTGTGGCAGGATCACTGAACAGGTATGCAGTGGCAGGATCACAGTACAGGTA
The DNA here is from genome assembly GCF_040937935.1 of Hyperolius riggenbachi. Lineage (NCBI taxonomy): Eukaryota > Metazoa > Chordata > Amphibia > Anura > Hyperoliidae > Hyperolius > Hyperolius riggenbachi. Next base: position 287,664,373 of record NC_090653.1, read on the forward strand.
TGCAGTGGGCTGAGGGCTCACTGAACAGAACAGGTATGCTGTGGCAGGATCACTGAACAGCTATGCAGTGGCAGGATCACAGTACAGGTATGCAGTGGGCTGAGGGCTCACTGAACAGAACAGGTATGCTGTGGCAGGATCACTGAACAGGTATGCAGTGGCAGGATCACAGTACAGGTATGCAGTGGGCTGGGGGCTCACTGAACAGAACAGGTATGCTGTGGCAGGATCACTGAACAGCTATGCAGTGGCAGGATCACAGTACAGGTATGCAGTGGGCTGAGGGCTCACTGAACAGAACAGGTATGCTGTGGCAGGATCACTGAACAGGTATGCAGTGGCAGGATCACAGTACAGGTATGCAGTGGGCTGAGGGCTCACTGAACAGAACAGGTATGCTGTGGCAGGATCACTGAACAGGTATGCAGTGGCAGGATCACAGTACAGGTATGCAGTGGGCTGAGGGCTCACTGAACAGAACAGGTATGCTGTGGCAGGATCACTGAACAGCTATGCAGTGGCAGGATCACAGTACAGGTATGCAGTGGGCTGAGGGCTCACTGAACAGAACAGGTATGCTGTGGCAGGATCACTGAACAGCTATGCAGTGGCAGGATCACAGTACAGGTATGCAGTGGGCTGAGGGCTCACTGAACAGAACAGGTATGCAGCCAGGAAGAAGTTAAGCCTAACTAATCTTTCCCTGAGAGACAGTCTGCAGCAGCTCGCCCTACTCTGACTAATGCAGGCACACGAGTGGCCGTAATGGCCGCCGCTGCCTGCCTTATATAAGGGGGGGTGGGGCTCCAGGGGCTAGTGTAGCCTAATTGGCTACACTGGGCCTGCTGACTGTGATGTAGAGGGTCAAAGTTGACCCTCAGGTGCATTATGGGGCGAACCGAACTTCTTCCGCAAAAGGTTCGCGTGCGGTACCCGCACGCGAACCACCTAAGTTCGCGCGAACCCCGTTCGCCGGCGAACCGTTCGGCCCAACTCTACTCCCCATCAGACAGAAATCTTACCCCCTTCCATGTAGTATGAGAGCCATACTCTACACAGTCTATTCTATGGAGCTGAACTCCCCATCAGACAGAAATCTTACCCCCTTCCATGTAGTATGAGAGCCATACTCTACACAGTCTATTCTATGGAGCTGAACTCCCCATCAGATAAAATCTTACCCCCTTCCATGTAGTATGAGAGCCATACTCTACACAGTCTATTCTATGGAGCTGAACTCCCCATCAGACAGAAATCTTTGCAAGATGCTGCACACAAAGATGCTGTACACATTCAACAGATTAGTCTCTGAAAAAGATCTGTTCCTGCCAAAGAATCGATCCGTTGCTGCAAAATGCATTCATAGTCTATGATATCTGCAGATCTCATACACACCTTGTTTAACAGACCTTCATCTGCAGATCAGATCCACCAGGATGGATTTTCAGATCTGCAGATGATTGTCTGATCTGCAGATGAATGTCTGTTAAACAAGGTGTGTATGATGATCTGCAGATATCATAGACTATGAATGCATTTGGCAGGAACAGATCTTTTGCAGGAACAGATCTGTTGAATGTGTGCAGCATCTTTGTGTGCAGCATCTTGCAAAGATTTTATCTGATGTGGAGTCCAGCTCCATAGAATAGACTGTGTAGGTGTGGCTCTCATACTACATGGAAGGGGGTAAGATTTCTGTCTGATGGGGAGTGCAGCTCCATAGAATAGACTGTGTAGGTATGGCTCTCATACTACATGGAAGGGGGTAAGATTTCTGTCTGATGGGGAGTGCAGCTCCATAGAATAGACTGTGTAGAGTATGGCTCTCATACTACATGGAAGGGGGTAAGATTTCTGTCTGATGGGGAGTGCAGCTCCATAGAATAGACTGTGTAGGTGTGGCTCTCATACTACATGGAAGGGGGTAAGATTTCTGTCTGATGTGGAGTTCAGCTCCATAGAATAGACTGTGTAGGTGTGGCTCTCATACTACATGGAAGGGGGTAAGATTTCTATCTGATGGGAGTGCAGCTCCATAGAATAGACTGTGTAGGTGTGGCTCTCATACTACATGGAAGGGGGTAAGATTTCTGTCTGATGGGGAGTGCAGCTCCATAGAATAGACTGTGTAGGTATGGCTCTCATACTACATGGAAGGGGGTAAGATTTCTGTCTGATGGGGAGTGCAGCTCCATAGAATAGACTGTGTAGAGTATGGCTCTCATACTACATGGAAGGGGGTAAGATTTCTGTCTGATGGGGAGTGCAGCTCCATAGAATAGACTGTGTAGGTGTGGCTCTCATACTACATGGAAGGGGGTAAGATTTCTGTCTGATGGGGAGTGCAGCTTGTGGAGATATATTGGGGTGCTGATGCTGTTAAGGATAATACAGTAATATATTTTCATTTTCCCATTTTTATATCTGCTGTGGTATGTCAAAGGTGTAGATATGCAGGCTAGATTCATGGACTGTTCATGTATTTGTGTGGGTGGGTCACTAGACCTACATTTGCATCTAAAGAGGTCTTCAGTGAATACGACCAGTCACCTTCAATAGGCAAGGAAGCACCTCATTAAGCCACTAGCAGTCACTTTTGATCTACTGTCCCAGGTGTGATTGTCTGCCTCTGTCTACAGGCAACCTTTTCATGTATGTGCTAATATACACTTTACCCAAGGAAATAATGTGGAGGAAGCTTTTTTGATGTCTGATAGGATACAATCTCACCTATTGAATTCTGCAAACTTCAGGAAGCTAAAGAAGGAACCCCTTTGAAGTTTGCATATCACAAGAAGGATTATGACAAGCGTTCGGTGATGTCACAAACGGGGAAACTGCATTAGTTCCTGGGGGCTGGACATTAAATGCCCCAGGGGACACTTCAGACTATTTAAGGTGGCCCAGGACAGCCACCGGTGTCTTCTCTCGGAGGTAGCGAATAGCTAGGGAGGATCGCGACTCCTGGTCGAACCGGCGTCCTCCCGTCAAACAACGTTCTAACCTAAGCTGGTAACGTTCTTTTTTCCCCCGTTTATTTTTACGCAAATATCCGTGTGTGGTATCTTTGTAACTCTTAATTGTGTAACTTTTTTACTTTGTCTTTTTGTAATCTTTTTGTATATATTAAGTTCTGCATTGTTCTATGTTTTTCTAGAATATTAAATTATTATTTAATAAGTTTGACTTCTGCCGTACTAAACTAACACTCATAGCCTAGAAGAGACTGAAGTGTAACCGTGTATAAGTTCATGCCTAATTGTACGCTTACATAGTTACATAGTTATTTTGGTTGAAAAAAGACATACGTCCATCGAGTTCAACCAGTATAGCTTGAGCAACCAGTATAGCTTGAGCAACACTACCGTATGAAATTGTAATTGCATTGTGTGTGGGGGCGTTTGTCATACGTTGGCCTAAGCGCGCAGCTGACCCAACGTACGAACAACGCCAGTGCGAGTAGCGACAGCAGAGTGGCTAACAGTATCGTTCGGAACGACTGTTAGTGGGTCTTTGCTTCACGACAGTGTAAGATTGCAACTGTGTGTGTGTGTGGGTGCGTGGCGTTCCCGTATTTGGCCTAAGCGCAAAGCTGACCCAAATACGAAAACGCAGATTGCGTATTGAGCACTCAATAGCTGAGTGAACGTGTCTAGCAACGCTAGTGGTGGCAGTGGGAAGTGTTTGAGGGGTTCCAGCTTTGTTTGTAGCTTAAATAAGGCTGTTCCCCGCTTAATCTGGTCAAACCCGCAGTCGGGAACCGTATACGCAGGCGTGCCGCGGGCCGGTTCCTGACTTAATTGGCTGGCAGTGGTGGCATCGTTTGGTACATTAGTACGCAGTTTAGCTCGCTATTCTGAGTACTAAAGGCTGGAAGCTTGCTAGAAGCAACTAGCCTACAGAAGTCTACTCAGTGCAGAATCTATATACTTTTTTTTTTGTTCAAAGATACACACTTGGTGTTTGCTTTCCCTCCCCCCCCCCTTTTTTTTCTTTTTATTTTTTGCAACACGATGGCTCAGAAAGCATCCAGCTATGCAAGGCAAAATAAAGAGATGCTACTCCACCTGTGTGAGCACAAAGGCATCGAGACGGTGAGCGGCCAGACTAAGGAGCAGTTGGTTCGTGCCCTCGAGGAGCATGATGAGGCAGAGCAAGCCCGTGCTTCAACGTCAGCGGATGCAGCTCACGACATGCCAGAGGAGGAATCGCTCCCGCTACAGGATGCGAGTGGAGACGATGTCCTGGATGATCCACCGAACACGGAGATGACATCTCTGGAAGCTGATCTACAGCTACTGAACTCGGCTGATCCTGAACTGCGCCTAAAGCTGATCCTACTGCACCGACAGGCAGAGAAGGAACAAGCGGCACAGCGACTCCAGGCCGAGAGGGAACAAGCTGCACAGCGACACCAGGCCGAGAGGGAAAGTGCTGAACGGCAACACCAGCTGGAGCTGGCTAAACTTCAGCAGCAGAACCGGTCTGCTGGACCCGCAGAACGCGAAGGTGAGCGAGTCCACAGAATCCCCCTGGATAAGTTCCCCGCTATGGACAAGGACTCTGACATAGACACTTTCCTACAGGGGTTTGAAAGGACTTGTCGGCAGTATGGGGTGCCCCGTGAGCAGTGGGCAAGATACCTCACACCAGGGCTGAGAGGCAAGGCCCTGGAGGCATTTGTGAGTCTCCCCCAGGAGGAAGAAACAGACTTTGAGGCAATTAAGAAAGCCATCATTGCGCGATACCACCTCACGCCAGAGGTGTATCGCAAACGTTTCAGGACAGTGCAGCGAGGTCCTAATGACAGTTACCTGGATCATGCTTGCAACCTGCGCACTGCCTTCCAGCAGTGGCTAAAAGGACTGTCAGTTAAAACCTTGGATGCCCTGCAGGAGCTGATGATAAAAGACCAGTTCCTACACACCTGTCCTGTTGAGGTCCGGCTGTTTGTGCTGGATCGAGAACCAAAGACAGTGGATGAGGCTGCGGAAATGGCCGATGCCTACACCGCCCATAGAGCACCTGAGTCCCGGAGGACTACTACGCCCAGCTGGAGAGGAGAACAGATTGCTAAACCTGTTTCACCCAGCACCCAGAGGAGGCAAGCACCGCTGTCTCCTGGATTCAAGCAACCTGACACTCGGAAATGCTTTGTATGTGACAGGGTGGGTCATATCAGCACGACTTGCCCAGAGAGGAAGAGGGAGGCCCCAAAATCCAGTGAGGCCTCAAACCCCCGTGAAGTCCCAACTGCTCTGTGTGCTACCAGGAATGCCACTGGCTATGCAGAGAATCTGCAGCGTGTCACGGTTGGGGGTACAGTTGCCACTGGGCTGAGAGACACTGGAGCAGAAGTGACTCTCATACATCCCCAGCTTGTGAACCCAGAGCAGTACCTACCTGGGAAAATGATTGCGGTCAGAGGAATTGGGGGTGTCACCCCAGCAATACCCACCGCCTTGGTCCACCTGGATTGGGGGGCCGGCAGCGGATTGAAAGAAGTTGGGGTAACCGACAAAATCCCCACCAACGTTTTGCTGGGTACTGACCTGGGACGGTTAGTGGCCCGGTATGAGCCTGCTCCAAACCCTGTGGAGCCCGCCTCCCCAGCAGAAGTTCGGGACTCTTGCAAGGTACTGTTTGATAATGCTGTGCAAGTGGGGAATGCTGGCGAGGCCCCAGGGGCTATGGACTGTATGCTAGGAGCCAGCCCTAGTGAGTCTCCAGTGCCTAGGCCTGGAGTGGAACCTGTTGATACCAAGAATGCAGAAATTGATAATGTCATTTGTGACGCACTGACTATCGAGGCGATCGATGCAAGAACTGTTGATGCTACTTGTGAAGTGCTGAGTAGCAATGTGTGTAATGATACCGATAATGTGGATGTTTTATGTGATGTCCCAAATGACAATATATGTAGGGCTGCTAATGCTGATGTCATATGTGTTGTGCTACAAAATGCGGGGTGTCATGTGGACACTCCATCAGCTGCAGGAGTAACCAGCGGCGCTCGCTGGGCTGCAGCAGGTGGACTGTCCACTGAAGGGGCAGATGGCACCAGGCCAGATCCTTCCCCTTCAGATGGTTTCAAGACCAAAGGTGATGTGATTTACGATGTGTGTAATGTGGGCGCTCCCTCAGCTGCCGTGGTAACCCGCAGCGCTAGCGAGTCTACAGCACAGGGACTGTCCACCGAAGTGGCAAATGTTGCTGGATCAGCCACATCCAATCCGGAACCTGGCCTGGAGGGCCCAGGAGCCTCTCCGTCTGCAGCCTTCCTGGAATGTGTGACAGGCAGCACTGAGCTCTCTGGGGCTGTTCGATTTGACAGCAGCCTGGAAGAGCTCAGGGGGCTAACCAGCAGGTCACCAGCTGGGAGGGGCGGGCTGAGAGGGTTCTGGGAAGTTATTCCCTCGGAGCTGTCCGAAGGGGAGGAGGCAGAACGGCAGATCGTTCCCCAAAGAGACCGAGAGATGGCTCCTGCCACTATAGAGAAAGTGCGTGTAGCGACGGTTGGAACCCTTCCCCAGCTGCAGCACTGTCTCTATGGTCGCGAGTTCACGGTTGTCACTGACTCGTATTCCCCTGGTTGGGTACGTCAGGTTGCCAAGGGCAACGACACATTGCAGCAACCTGACCTAGCTTTCCATTCGTATAGCTTGGAGCTAACTGACAGGTGGGGAACCCTCCTGAGGATGTTAAAGGGTTACCCCACCCGGCCAGGCCGTCAATGTAGGCTTTGGCAGGATGATTCGTTAGAACCACCTGCCAGTGCCATCGGGAAGGGGAGCAATCATGGGAATGCTGATGGACTGTCCCATCAAGCAGAACCAACAATGTAGGTGCTGGCAGGATAATCTGGGAAGATCATCTGCCTTGCACCAAGTTAACGGCGGAGGTGTGGAGATATATTGGGGTGCTGATGCTGTTAAGGATAATACAGTAATATATTTTCATTTTCCCATTTTTATATCTGCTGTGGTATGTCAAAGGTGTAGATATGCAGGCTAGATTCATGGACTGTTCATGTATTTGTGTGGGTGGGTCACTAGACCTACATTTGCATCTAAAGAGGTCTTCAGTGAATACGACCAGTCACCTTCAATAGGCAAGGAAGCACCTCATTAAGCCACTAGCAGTCACTTTTGATCTACTGTCCCAGGTGTGATTGTCTGCCTCTGTCTACAGGCAATCTTTTCATGTATGTGCTAATATACACTTTACCCAAGGAAATAATGTGGAGGAAGCTTTTTTGATGTCTGATAGGATACAATCTCACCTATTGAATTCTGCAAACTTCAGGAAGCTAAAGCAGGAACCCCTTTGAAGTTTGCATATCACAAGAAGGATTATGACAAGCGTTCGGTGATGTCACAAACGGGGAAACTGCATTAGTTTCTGGGGGCTGGACATTAAATGCCCCAGGGGACACTTCAGACTATTTAAGGTGGCCCAGGACAGCCACCGGTGTCTTCTCTCGGAGGTAGCGAATAGCTAGGGAGGATCGCGACTCCTGGTCGAACCGGCGTCCTCCCGTCAAACAACGTTCTAACCTAAGCTGGTAACGTTCTTTTTCCCCCCGTTTATTTTTACGCAAATATCCGTGTGTGTTATCTTTGTAACTTTTAATTGTGTAACTTTTTTACTTTGTCTTTTTGTAATCTTTTTGTATATATTAAGTTCTGCATTGTTCTATATTTTTCTAGAATATTAAATTATTATTTAATAAGTTTGACTTCTGCCGTACTAAACTAACACTCATAGCCTAGAAGAGACTGAAGTGTAACCGTGTATAAGTTCATGCCTAATTGTACGCTTGAGCAACACTACCGTATGAAATTGTAATTGCATTGTGTGTGGGGGCGTTTGTCATACGTTGGCCTAAGCGCGCAGCTGACCCAACGTACGAACGCCAGTGCGAGTAGCGACAGCAGAGTGGCTAACAGTATCGTTCGGAACGACTGTTAGTGGGTCTTTGCTTCACGACAGTGTAAGATTGCAACTGTGTGTGTGTGTGGGTGCGTTCCCGTATTTGGCCTAAGCGCAAAGCTGACCCAAATACGAAAACGCAGATTGCGTATTGAGCACTCAATAGCTGAGTGAACGTGTCTAGCAACGCTAGTGGTGGCAGTGGGAAGTGTTTGAGGGGTTCCAGCCTTGTTTGTAGCTTAAATAAGGCTGTTCCCCGCTTAATCTGGTCAAACCCGCAGTCGGGAACCGTATACGCAGGCGTGCCGCGGGCCGGTTCCTGACACAGCTCCATAGAATAGACTGTGTAGGTGTGGCTCTCATACTACATGGAAGGGGGTAAGATCTCTATCTGATGGGGAGTGCAGCTCCATAGAATAGACTGTGTAGAGTATGGCTCTCATACTACATGGAAGGGGGTAAGATTTCTGTCTGATGGGGAGTGCAGCTCCATAGAATAGACTGTGTAGGTGTGGCTCTCATACTACATGGAGGGGGTAAGATTTCTGTCTGATGGGGAGTGCAGCTCCATAGAAAAGACTGTGTAGAGTATGGCTCTCATACTACATGGAAGGGGGTACAATTGGTCTGTGATCTTGCCTTTTTCAAAGACTTTTATCTTAAGTGTGTATGTAGCCCTAGTCTCCACAGCCCTGGTTTCCTCTCTCAAGTTAGGCTGATCGGGGGCTATAGTGGCCATGCATTTTCCTGCTTGATCGATCTTCTGAATCGTTAATTTTATTGAATTAAATGAGTATAAAACGCGTTCCATTATGCTGATCGATGCAATTTGGCTGATATCTGGCCAAATAAACCAAATCACTCGATCGAGCAGGATGAGAAATATTACTCAAAGGTAAAGCAACCATCTAACGTACACAGAATCGATTTCTGGTGTCAGAGCCTGGAGACACAACATCGGTCAGATCGATTAGTGAAGAATCACCAGGATCTCGCTTGCAGTGTGTGCACCGCTACTCTATTCACTTTTAATCGACCACGTTATTTTTGATAGCCTAATAAAGTGAATTGCTTAATCTCTTTATGGCAAATCAAGTATTTTCTGGGCCCCTTTAGCTTTTTTTCCCTATAACCAATCAAGCTAGGTTCACACTGACATGTCGCATCAGATAATATAATCCTTATATAATTGTAATTATTTAGTCAGTGTTTGCCCATTGTAAAATCTTTCCTCTCCCTGATTCACATTCTAAAATTTATCACAGGTGGCGAGATATTTAGTTCTGTCAGGCGACCTCTGCGGAATGTTTGTTTGAGAGTTCCGAAGCCAGTGAAAATAACTCCTGGTCTCCCTGAATGCCCTAGGAGAAAATTCTGCATAGCTAAACAGCCTAGGCTTTGACATCTCTGGGAGGGTAGGGCTAAATACCAATATAATGCAAAATTATTGTAAAAGTGTGTATCCTGAATAATTTAATGCATTCTACTGTATGTCACGTCACTATGGTGCCTTTATCATGACATGGTTTAAAGTGGATGTACAGTGATAGATTATGGCAGCCGCCATAGCTGGCCATTTACCTGGCGTTTGTGTTTTGTCTACAGTTCTATTTGATCCCCCCCAGGACAAGCATGCAGCCAGCAGAGTCAGCATGTTCTGGGTGAGCGCTTCTGAGCGTTCCACTTACTAACAGGGCCATGGAGTCAGTACAGAAATCATTTAAAATCTGACCACCGACTCCAACTCCAGATATCCAAAATGGCTCAGACTCCGACTCCTTAGTCTAAACACTTACCAGGGCAGTGGATTTGATACAAGAATAATCCGACTCCACAGCCCTGCTTACTTCATCTTCAGTGGGGAGATTTATTTTATTTAGTATTTATATAGAGCCAACATCTTCCACAGCGCTGTACAGAGTATTTAGTCTCGACACTAACTGTCCTCAGAGGAGCTCACAATCTAATCCCTACCATAGTCATATGTCTATGTATGTATCGTGCAGTGTATGTATCAGTCTAGGGCCAATTAAGGGGAAGCCAATTAACTTATCTGTATGTTTTTGGGATGTGGGAGGAAACTGGAGTGCCCGGAGGAAACCCACACAGACACGGGGAGAACATACACACTCAGTACAGATAGTGACCTGGCTGGTAATTCGTACCAGGGACCCAGCGCTGCAAGGCTAGAGTGTTAACCACTGCACCGCCGTGCTGCACTGTTACAACTGTAACTGTAATTACTAGATCTACCAATTCTGTATTATGTACCACGGTCTATGGTTTGCATATACGATTGTCTGTATTCTATTTCCTGTGTTTTGTCTCTTACTCTGTACAGCACTACGGAATAGGTAGGTGCTTTATACATCAATAATAATATAAAATATAATCAGATAGATTACTCTCTTATCATTGCTGCTAGTGTAATGCACAGATTTCAGCATGATATGTAATGGGAGTCTGTGCAGCAAAGCTGAGAGCTGAGCGAGTGATGTGAGTGCAGCACTGCCCTGCCTGGACTACCTGCTAATAACACAGGGTTTCCCCATAGTGATGTGCAGCCTCCTCCCCCTCCCTGGAGCAAGGAGTGCTTCAGTGCTGTCCAGCCCACTCCCTGCTCTCATAGGTGGTTCTAGGATGAGGCAGTTTAATTGGTAATGTAATTATGCCTCATCCAATTACTGGTACCCACCTGAAGTGAGAGGAAGATGGAGGCTGCCATATTTATTTCCTGTTAAACTATACCAGTTGCCTGGCAGCCTTGCTGAACTCTTTGGCTGCAGTAGTATCTGAATCACACCAGAAACAAGCATGCAGCTAATCCAGTTACACTTCAGTCAGAGCACCTGATCTGCTCCATGCTTGTTCAGGGTCTTTGGCTACAAGTGTTAGATAGAGGATCAGCAGGACTGCCAGTAATGTGCATTGTTTATTAAGAAATAAATATGTCAGCCTCCATATCACCATCACCTCCAAAGTGGACCTGAACTCCAAACTCCCTTCTCTACTCTAAAAGATAAGCAACAGTATAATAACCTTTTAAGAAAAAAACATTTCTTTAATATAGCTGATACTGTAAAAATCCTGCAATAAATCTGCAGCGTGTTTACTTCCTGCTTTCATGGAAGTAGATATGGGGTTAATATCCTGTTTACAAATTAGTTGCTCTGCTGAGACAGCCAGCTGACACAGCTGCGAGATCAAATTACACTTGTGATTAGTCACAGATGAGGGGGAAGCAGACAGGCTAAACACTCTAAATACCTACAGGGTGCATTTCGCTATCTTTTCCTCCGGTTCTGTGCAAGAGTTCAGGTCCACTTTTACCCGCATATTTATTTCTGTGATGCAATGAGAGCAGCCATGTTCTGTCTGTCACAGGCTGAGGGCTGCAGATGCTATCAGCTTGCCGGTGTGTAATGTGAGAAGTTCACTCCCCTCTCCTCCTCCCCTCTGCCTCTGAAATCTCTGGCTAGTAACCTCCCCCTCCTCCTGCCCAGACTGAGCTCCCATGAGCCCTTGCTACAGTGCCAAGGCTCTCTGAAGCTGTGGCTTGTTTAGTTTATAGGGAATTAGGGTATTAAAACAAAACAAAAAAAGTATTTGGCTTGAGGAATGCCCTATAAACTGTATGAAAGGAACACAATTATGCAAGGAGTAAAAGTTCATCTCGGATCCACTTTAAGGTTCCCTTTAAACGTATTAGCTGCCCGCCCTAGTCACCTCCCACAGTCTGAAATGTAGAAGCTTCTGGAAGAAATCTCAGTCCGCTCCACCCACCACTCCCCCCCCACCCCCGAGCCACGCCCGACAGTCACGGCTCTTCACACCCTTCAAATCTAAGCATTGGTGCAATTTTTTATTTAAATAATTTTAAAAACATTAAAAGCTTTTTTTTTTTTTCAAGTTTGCTCCATCACCGGATCGCCCGCAGGGTCAATTCTTGTGAGACGGAGAAAGCAGTTCTCGTAAGACATAGAAAGTCAAAAAACAAAACGTAAAACAGAAGCCTGAAGAGGGTCCTCACATGATATTTCAGTGTTCAGAGTGAGCTGGACTAGCTGAGCGCTTCATATACCAGCTTCTTGCATCTCCATGAAATGCCAACTAATGTAGCTCCACCCATGTACACTCAGCCCCACCTCTACACTCACAGCTCCAGCCCACACACTCACAGCTCCACCCCCTACATTCACAGCCCTGCCCTTACACTCAAAGCTCCACACACTCAAAGCTCTGTCCTCCACGTGCAGCTCCACCCATACACCTAGTTTCTCCAATACGACAGCTCCGCCCTCATAACCCCAGCTCCGCCCATACAACCACAGCTCCATCCACCTTTCAAAAGCAGCAAAAATAAGTATCTCTTTGTGGTGTACAAAGTGCTGAAAACTCACTATCGGAGCCCCGTTCCCAATTCTGTATTTAGTTTCAAAGCAAATGGGGCTCATCAACCTCTCCTGTAACAAAAATACCAAATTCTGAGTGGAGTTACCCTTAAAGGATGATATCGATTCTACAAAGCCCAGCGGATGATGATGATTAATGTTTTTTTTGTCTATTTATCAGCTGTATCCGTTTTAATCAGAATTCGCCAACAGCATGAGAGAAAGCATGTAACTATATTGCACTTTAAAAAATATATATATAATCACAGGGATCAGAAAGAAAAAAAGAACTTAATTATATCCGATCTGCAATCTGTGAGTTTACAAGATGATCGAATCGTTGTAAACCGTCCAGACACGTAGATTCATCTATTTTACAAAAAGATTCGAGAGCCTATACAAGTGTCTACATACATACTACAGGATAAATTCTCTCCAGATTAGTCACAGTTTTAACTTAATATATTAATTCTTCGAGGAAGGGACGTTTGAAAAATAGACCAACGCGGTCGCCATTTTTTGATATGGAAACGATACACAGATCGGTTGTCCTCTGTCCTGTCACCAGCCAATCCAGATCAAGGTAGGTAGAAATTTTCAGCCACTCCGGTGTGGCGATGGGAAAGCTGGTTTGTCAACCGTGAACGCAAGTGGAAAGGCCACAAAATTGCAACGCTTCCGCGCTCCAAAGTTCAACGCTTTAAAAAAAAAACTTAAAGGAAAAAAAACACACAATCGCGATCACCGCGTTCCAGTCATCAATCAACGCAAACTTGTCACAGCCGGCCAAAGCCCTGAAGGTTCATTCAGAAGGTGGCGTAGAGTCTGCCTGTCACCGCAGAGCGGTAATTCATGGTGGTAAACGGCAGAAGATCCGGATTCCAGGCAGCCGACTGATGACAGACTTTGAAATGCTCCGGAGGTTTCGTGGCCGACTCAGAGGCTTCACTTTAGTGTGGGGTATTTCCGCTGGCCAAGCCTCCCGGGCCGTGATGCCATGCCTGATGAAGGAGCCGGCTGTAACGAAAGAATGAATAAAGAGATGAGTGACTGGAGTGCAGATTCCTGCCAATGGCAACATGTTTGTGTCATGGTGGCCAAGACATGCCCATACATATGACTATTCAGCTGAATGGCAACAAAACTGAAGTATTCTCTTTTTTCTTCTTAAAGAAGCACTACGGCAAAAAATTTTAACATTTAAAATATGTGCATACAGACAAATAAGAAGTACGTTTTTCCCAGAGTAAAATGAGCCATGAATGACTTTTCTCCTATGTTGCTGTCACTTGCTGTTGTACAAATGTGACAGAAGTGACAGGTTATGGACTAGTCCATCTGTTCATAGGAGATTCTCAGCAAGGATTTTATTCTTTATAAAGATATTCCCTAAAAAGGATTTATACAATGATGCTGGCCAGCTTCCCTGCTCGCTATACAGTTTTTAGGCAGTTGGACAGAGCAACTGCCATTCACTAAGTGCTTTTGAAAATAAATAAATCCTGAGAATCCCCTCATGAACAGATGGACTAGTCCAAAACCTGTCACTTCTGTCAGATTTCTACTACCTACATACTGTAAGTGACAGCAACATAGGAGAAAAGTCATTTATGGCTCATTTTACTCCAGAAAAAACGTACTTCTTATTTGTATATGATTGCACATATTTTAAATTTTACAATTTTTCGCCATAGTGCCCCTTTAAAGCAAACAAAGGGAGCTGACGAAAAAAAATTTAATTACATACCGTATATACTCGCATATAAGCTGAGGTACCCACTTTTCCCTTAGAAACAAGGAAAAAAGTGATTGACTCACATATAAGCCCCCTCCCCCATATAGCCTCCTTCCCAGTAGTCAGATGTGCCCCCAGTACAAGTCAGCCCCCTCCCCATAGCTAGATGTGCCCCAAGGATCATACAGCTGTGTCTCAAGAAGCCACTAGATGGCATCATAGATATGAAACACCGGAAAAATCACTGCACCGATGACACGTTGCTGGCACGCTCCGCTCCACAAGCCAGGGGACAAAGGTAGTCTTGAGCAGCGCACTCTGCACACCATGTTGCATGGGATGAAGGGCACAGACACAGCAGGGAGGCAGCTGGCAAGAGCAGGATCATTAGTGCACGATCCTTACGCTCCTCTGCCAGTAACAAAACCTGCTCCACCATCCGTTCTGCTCCCCTGACTCACATATAAGCCAAGGGGGTAACTGTTCAGCACATTGTGTGTGCAGAAAAATAGGCTTATACAGAAGTATATACAGTACTCGAATTTGCAGAGGGAAGGCTCTGGACCCCATAGAACTTTCCCAATCTTCGCTCCATCACCTCGTTCCACTGCTGTCGTCCCCACTGCTGGAAGGGACAGAGAGAGGATTGGGAAAGCATTAAAGGGCAACTGAAGTTAAAAGAATATGGAGGCTGCCATGTTTATTTCCCTGTAAACAATACCAATTGCCTGGCAGCCCTACTGATGTATTTAGCGGCAGTAGTGTCTGAATCACACCAGAAACAAGCATGCAGGTAATCTTGTCAGATCTGACAATAATGTCAGAAACACCTGATCTGCTGCATGCTTGTTCAGGGGCTATGGCTAAAAGTATTAGAGGAAAAGGATCAGCAGGGCTGCCAGGCAACTGGTATTGCTTAAACGGATAATATGGTAGCCTCCATATCCCTCTCGCTTCAGTTGTCCTTTAAGGGACCCAGAACCTTCCCAAACTTAGTTTTTTTTGTTTGGGTGGTATCCTTTAAACACCCCCCCCCCCCCCCCCCCTGGTGTTTAATTTCCCCAGGATTCCTGTGCAAAAAGTGATCCAATTAATTTTCATAACTTTTTTTTCTTGTAACTTGCCAAAATATGTTAAGCAAGGGTCTAGTATAAAGTGCAGGAGGGTATTAACCTCCCTGGCGGTTTATTTATTTTGCCAGGGAGGCTGCAATGTGGGTTTTTTTTAATAAAAAAAAAAAAATATTTCATGCAGCCAACTGAAAGTTGGCTGCATGAAAGCCCACTAGAGGGCGCTCCGGAAGCGTACTTTCGATCGCCTCCGGCAATCGAAAGTAACAAGATAGGCCGCAATGAGCGGCCTATCTTGTTTCGCTTTCCTCGTCGCCATGGCGACGAGCGGAGTGACGTCATGGACGTCAGTCGACGTCCTGACGTCAGAGCCGCCCGATCCAGCCCCTAGCGCCGGCCGGAACTGTTTGTTCCGGCTGCGCTGGGCTCGGGCGGCTGGGGGGACCCTCTTTCGCCGCTGCACGCGGCGGGCGATCGGGCAGCACACGCGGCTGGCAAAGTGCCGGCTGCATGTGCTGCTTTTTACAGAATGTAAATCGGCCCAGCAGGGCCTGAGCGGCGACCTCCGGCGGCATACCCCGAGCTCAGCTCGGGATTACCGCCAAGGAGGTTAAAGAGACTCTGAAGTGTCCTAAAAATGAGGTTTTTACTTTAAAAACCTCTTTAACATAATTGCCCCTCCTAAAACGCTGCATCCCCGCGGCTGACAACGCCATAAATCACCCCTAATTACCCCCTTTCTTAGTCGTGGATTTTGCTGCTGGAGGAGGTAGAGCTGTCAGCAGCAGCTCTACCTCCTTACGTGTCAATCAGCATGTAGCTCCGCCTCTCCCCGCCCCTCTCTGTGAAGGAAGGCTGAGAGGGGCGGGGGGAGAGGAGGCGATCCTCGCTGATAGACGCATGTAGAGGCAGAGCAGAGTGTGTTAGGACACTTGAGGTGAAAATAAACTTATGAAAAAACAAACAATTGCATCTATCCTCCTCCTACTAAAAAAAAAACAAAAAACTTTTTTTTTACATATCCCACAGTTTTATTTTAGATTTAAATCTAGTTTTTAAGTTTTTACTGTTTCATTGTCTCTGCTCAATGACACCTTCATTGAAGTATGCCAGAGCTAAAATATATGAATTATTGACCCTTTTTATCTCTTTTCTGCTCCCAGAAGCCATTTACTGACAGGAAAGTGTTTTATGGCTGTAATTACTTATCAGTGAGGGTTATGCTATAGTCTGACCCAGTCCCACCCGGACAGAAACTGTCACTTGCATACCTGATGTTTAACTCTTTCAGGCAGAGAAAGAAAAAAGGAACACAGCATAGTTATTTGTGTGCTAGGCTCTGTACACACCCATGTCTATCTCATCATGTCACATGTCACCTCGGGTGTCCTTTAGGGCCCTCTCCCACTAGAGGCGCTTGTGATTGCTGAATTGCAAATCACTGGTGATTTTAAAATCGCTAGGTTTGCTAAATAACATAGGAATCGCGGTAGGTTATTTCCACTACCACGATTAAATTTTTACAAAAGCGCGATCATGCCGCGGAGCGATTATTGACGCGATTTTGCTATGCCATGCAGTGCATAGCAAAATCGCAATTGTGTGCATAGCAAAAACGCAATCGCCAGGAAAGGAAAAGGACTTGGATTGCTGAATCACAATCGCTAGCGTTTAGCGCAAACGCTAGGGATTGCTAGTGGAAAAGGGCCCTAAAAGAAAATCTCGCAAAAAAAAAAAAAAAAATTCCCCCGGGAGCCTACCATAGGGTTCAATCAATCGGTTATAAACCCCCCCCTCCTCCCAGAGGTACTTTAATACAGAAAGTCATAGCAGAGAATAAACAGAACACTTCACAGAAGAGTTGCAGAATGAATTGTTAACATTCGGAATATCCCACTTACTTGTGCAAAACTTGAGGGGTTGTAGAATGGAACGGTCCCAGGGGGAGGGCCTGGAGGCGGAGCCGCACTACTGGACGCCTAGAAAAGACAGATAGATGGTCAGCTGTGTGGATGTTTAGGCAGCTTCTGAAGGGACTGGCGGACAGAGAGCCATGGCCTGATCCAGAGACAGAGAGGGGGGCACAGATATTACTGCTGGACACCCCCAGGTTCAATAAATGTAAAAAGCCCACCATAAAAATCAATCAAATTCTCAGAGGCCGCAGGAGCGACATTACTATGGACAGACGAGGGCGGAGGTAAGAGGGAGGACCAGCCCCTTGCTTCTTGGGTCCACCTCCTGCGCCAGATTATTTTAGCTCCGCCTCTTGCAGCAGATTATTTTAGTTCCGCCTCCTGCAGCAGATTTTAGCTCCACCTCCTGGGGCAGATTAAGCTGCATTTTCCAATGATTGGTATAACAAGGATTTATTTTACCAGTGAGTGACAGTCTAAAGCAGTTTTTATTTTTAGATTTTAGGGGCATAGCCTGTAATAAACACTGACTCCCTTTTGATAGGAGTTGGGCCAGTCTGGGGGGCGGGGCAGTACAGATTACAGTTTTGGCTCTGCCAGTCAGTCCCTTCAGCAGCTGCAGAGAGGAGAGGGGCAGTGTGAGGGGAAGAGACCCCCAGGAAATCTGTCCGGTATGACAGGTGCTCTTTACACACAGGGGTGAGTGTGGCACACGGTACCAGCATGCAGGGTTAATAGATTAGTGAACAGTCTGGGGCAGAAGGATGTAAACCTCAGGAATGACTGACAAAGAGCAGAACGCTATGACTCTATCCACAATGGTGACCTGACTTAAAGGACAGGTGCAAGGTGGGGAAAAAAAAGAGCTACTTACCTGGAGCTTCCTCCGTTCTGTGCCATCACCGCAGCTCCGGTGTAACAGGATGCACTCTGTTGTCTTCTGCGCAGGCATGCTGCCACGCCACTCGCGCAAACATGGCCTGGAGTGTTCTGCTCCTGCGCAGTACAGCATCTGCAATGAAGGGGATCCGGGACCGCAGAGCTGCGAGGAGGGATAGATCGGCAGCCAGAGGCTGGAGGAAGCCCCAGGTAAGGTTTTTTTCCCCACCTCATACCTGTCCTTTAAGTGAGTTCATACAGCTAAACCTGCTTCGCTGTGCGACCCACCAATGATAGACGTTCCCGGCCCTGTACAGATTATCTAGTCACTGCCCTCAGTGTTATCCAATCCCTGGCCCAGTCTGACATATGTACTCATTTTTTTCACTTATAAAGGTACAGGCATATCAATCCCAGTAGGTACAGTATAAGCGGTTTCTCTGTGCCTGTACTGATAGTAAACTAGCTGCAGTGTATGCTGATCTCTGCTGCCTCCAATATGTACAGTATAAACTGTTACTCTGTTCCTGTACTGATAGTAATCTAGCTGCAGTGTGTGCTGATCTCTGCTACCTCTAGTATGTACAGTATAAGCTGTCACTCTGTGCCTGTACTGATAGTAAACCAGCTGCAGTGTGTGCTGATCTCTGCTGCCTCCAGTATGTACAGTATAAGCTGTTACTCTGTGCCTGTACTGATAGTAATCTAGCTGCAGTTTGTGCTGATCTTTGCTACCTTCAGTATGTACAGTATAAGCTGTTAGGGCCCTTTTCCTCTAGCAGTCGCTAGCGTTCACGCTGAACGCTAGCGATTGCTGAATCGCAATTCCGGCGATCCCCCGACGTTTGCGGCCGCGATTTTGCTATGCTATGCACTGCATAGCAAAATCGCGGCAAATATCGCTCCGCCGCGCGTTCGCGTCCCCGTCAAAAACAAATCGCGGTAGTGGAAATGACCTACCGCGATTCCTATGTTAAAAAGCAAACCGTAGCGATTGTAAAATCGCTAGCGGTTTGAGTCTTTCCGATTCAGCCAGCGCAAACGCGTTTGCGCTGGTGGAAAAGGACCCTTACTCTGTGCCTGTACTGATAGTAAACTAGCTGCAGTGTGTGCTGATCTCTACTACCTCCAGTATGTACAGTATAAGCTGTTACTCTGTGCCTGTACTGATAGTAAACTAGTGCTGATCTCTGCTGCCTCCAGGATGTACAGTATAAGCTGTTACTCTGTGCCTGTACTGATAGTAAACTAGCTGCAGTGTGTGCTGATCTCTGCTGCCTCCAGTATGGACAGTATAAGCTTTTACTCTGTGCCTGTACCAATAGTAAACTAGCTGCAGCGTGTGCTGACCTCTGCCACCTCCAGTGTGTACAGTATAAGCGGTTTCTCTGTGCCTGTACTAATTGTAAACTAGCTGCAGTGTGTGCTGATCTCTGCTGCCTCCAGTATGTACAGTATAAGCTGTTACTCTGTTCCTGTACTGATAGTAAACTAGCTGCAGTGTGTGGTGATCTCTGCTGCCTCCAGTATGTACAGTATAAGCTGTTACTCTGTTCCTGTACTGATAGTAAACTAGCTGCAGCATGTGCTGATCTCTGCTACCTCCAGTATGTACAGTATAAGCGGTTTCTCTGTGATTGTACTAATTGTAAACTAGCTGCAGTGTGTGCTGATCCCTGCTACCTCCAGTATGTACAGTATAAGCTGTTACTCTGTACTGACAGTAAACTAGCTGCAGCGTGTCCTAGTCGTTGCTAGAAAGGTACGTTCAAAATGTTCCTTCTGATGTTACTTCTGCCTGGTTGTAATTTGCTCTTCTGCTTTGCTTACACTTCCTGTGTAGACAGCTATCAGCAGTCAGTCTGCACGACACCTTGCCTGGGGACATGGAGTTGTAGTCATACATAGGGATGGTCAATTAGATGCAAATAATTTCAGAGTGATGCAGGATTATGCAAATCTATGCAACTTGAAAATGGACCAATCGAATTTAACCTCAGCAGGATTTGATTGGCTCAAGCTGCATACATTTGCATAATGCTGCATCAACTGGAAATGATTTGCATCTAATTGACCATCCCTAGTCCTACACACAGCCACCTGCTTCCCGTACAGTATACCAGGGAGCGGATCAGTCTGCACTGACTCCTCCTATCCCACCACCAGGATATGACAGCAGGGAAGGGACAGAACCACATTGTCACATGTTCAAAGCCCCTCCCTCTAAAAACAAGAGTGATGCAAGAAGCTGCAAAGTGCACTGCAACCAATCAGCATTCACCTTTCACCGGACCTGTCAATGAAAGGTGATATGTGATTGGTTGGCCTGGATTATGCTGCCTGCCCAGCTGTAGTAAGTAAACCTAAAAGTGTCATTCAGAGATAAATATTGTGGGGGCGCCGGTGAGAGGGTTGCAAGATGCCCGCAGCAATCGTCCTGTATCCACGCTGTACAAGCCACATATAAAGTTTTTTTAGAGTTTGTTGGAGGCTGGAGAGTCAAATCGGCTAGACTACCCCCCCTCCCCCCCTTCCCATCCTCCAATCCCTCTGAAACTAGTGGTTAGATCTCTGCGCTTCTAGGCTCCCAGCTCTGCTCAGCTGTCGCACCTATTGCCAGGGACTTGCCTACTATTTTTAAAATAGATGTAGGGAAATCCGAAGCGCCTGAGTTTCCGGCCCTGGTAACCTATCACCCCCTTTACCAAAGGGTTCATTGCCCTGCTTGCTTCCTCTATCAGGGCCTTGAGTGCTGAGATCTCTGCATTCCCAAGTTCCCAGCTCAGCAAATCTAACTGCACCCATTACCAGACACTCCTTGCCCCCTTGGCAAGATTCTGGTTGTGTTGAGATCTCCCTCCTCTTCAGCTCCCCGCTTTGCCCACCTGTTGCACTATCCCCCTTTCAAATCTCTCGGGAGCTATAATGGTGAGATCTCTGCACCTCTGAGTTCCCCTCTCTCCATACTTGTTGCTCCCGTGTCCAGAGGCTGACACTCCCCTGCCGATCTTCTGTCTGATATTAAGACGCATGCAACAAGAGGAGCAGAGAGGAGACAGGGAAGATTTAACAAGAGACGTGACGTAGGGGGCTGGCGGGTGATTCCGCTCATTGTGCAACACCCGTAAGGCCTGGTACACACGATGCAATGTTCCCATCAGATCGACAGGAAATATCCAATCGTTCCATAATTTCCGTGTACG
>NC_090653.1:287690498-287695498 GCF_040937935.1 Hyperolius riggenbachi
TGTGTGTGTGTGTGTGTGTGTGTGTGTGTGTGTGTGTGTGTGTGTGTGTGTGTGTGTGTGTGTGTGTGTGTGTGTGTGTGTGTGTGTGTGTGTGTGTGTGTGCAGGATCTTCTCAAAAAATTAGCATATTGTGATAAAGTTCATTATTTTCTGTAATGTACTGATAAACATTAGACTTTCATATATTTTAGATTCAAATACACACAACTGAAGTAGTTCAAGCCTTTTATTGTTTTAATATTGATGATTTTGGCATACAGCTCATGAAAACCCCAAATTCCTATCTCAAAAAATTAGCATATTTCATCCGAACAATAAAAGACAAAGTGTTTTTAAAACAAAAAAAAGTCAACCTTCAAATAATTATGTTCAGTTATGCACTCAATACTTGGTCGGCAATCCTTTTGCAGAAATGACTGCTTCAATGTGGCGTGGCATGGAGGCAATCAGCCTGTGGCACTGCTCAGGTGTTATGGAGGCCCAGGATGCTTCGATAGTGGCCTGAAGCTCATCCAGAGTGTTGGGTCTTGCGTCTCTCAACTTTCTCTTCACAATATCCCACAGATTCTCTATGGGGTTCAGGTCAGGAGAGTTGGCAGGCCAATTGAGCACAGTAATACCATGGTCAGTAAACCATTTACCAGTGGTTTTGGCACTGTGAGCAGGTGCCCGGTCGTGCTGAAAAGTGAAATCTTCATCTCCTTAAAGCTTTTCAGCAGATGGAAGCATGAACCCACTTGTGAACCAGAAACAGCGGCAGAAGCGCCTGACCTGGGCTACAGAGAAGCAGCACTGGACTGTTGCTCAGTGGTCCAAAGTACTTTTTTCGGATGAAAGCAACTTTTACATATCATTCGGAAATCAAGGTGCCAGAGTCTGGAGGAAGACTGGGGAGAGGGAAATGCCAAAATGCCTGAAGTCCAGTGTCAAGTACCCACAGTCAGTGATGGTCTGGGGTGCCATGTCAGCTGCTGGCGTTGGTCCACTGTGTTTTATCGAGGGCAGGGTCAATGCAGCGAGCTATCAGGAAATTTTGGAGCAATTCATGCTTCCATCTGCTGAAAAGCTTTGTGGAGATGAAGATTTCAATTTTTAGCACGACCTGGCACCTGCTCACAGTGCCAAAACCACTGGTAAATGGTTTACTGACCATGGTATTACTGTGCTCAATTGGCCTGCCAACTCTCCTGACCTGAACCCCATAGAGAATCTGAGATATTGTGAAGAGAAAGTTGAGAGACGCAAGACCCAACACTCTGGATGAGCTTAAGGCCGCTATCGAAGCATCCTGGGCCTCCATAACACCTGATCAGTGCCACAGGCTGATTGCCTCCATGCCACGCCGCATTGAAGCAGTCATTTCTGCAAAAGGATTCCCGACCAAGTATTGAGTGCATAACTGAACATAATTATTTGAAGGTTGACTTTTTTTGTTTTAAAAACACTTTTCTTTTATTGGTCGGATGAAATATGCTAATTTTTTGAGATAGGAATTTGGGGTTTTCATGAGCTGTATGCCAAAATCATCAATATTAAAACAATAAAAGGCTTGAACTACTTCAGTTGTGTGTATTTGAATCTAAAATATATGAAAGTCTAATGTTTATCAGTACATTGCAGAAAATAATGAACTTTATCACAATATGCTAATTTTTTGAGAAGATCATGTATGTGTGTAGTGTGTGTGTGTACAGTATGTATGTGTGTAGTGTGTGTGTGTACAGTATGTATGTGTGTAGTGTGTGTGTACAGTATGTATGTATGTGTGTGTGTGTGTGTGTGTGTGTACAGTATGTGTGCGTACAGTATGTGTGTGTGTGCGTGTGTGTGTGTGTGTGTGTGTGTGTGTGTGTGTGTGTACAGTGTGTGTGTACAGTATGTGTGTGTGTGTGTGTACAGTATGTGTGTGTGTGTGTGTGTGTGTGTGTGTGTGTGTGTGTGTGTGTGTGTGTGTGTACAGTATGTGTGTGTGTGTGTACAGTGTGTGTGTGTGTGTGTACAGTGTGTGTGTGTGTGTGTACAGTATGTGTGTGTGTGTGTACAGTATGTGTGTGTGTGTGTACAGTATGTGTGTGTGTGTGTACAGTATGTGTGTGTATGTGTGTGTGTGTGTACAGTATGTGTGTGTATGTGTGTGTGTGTGTACAGTGTGTGTGTGTGTGTGTGTGTGTGTGTGTGTGTACAGTATGTGTGTGTGTGTGTGTGTGTGTGTACACAGTATGTGTGTGTGTGTGTACAGTGTGTGTGTGTGTGTGTGTGTGTGTGTACAGGATGTGTGTGTGTGTGTGTACAGTATGTGTGTGTGTATGTGTGTACAGTATGTGTGTGTGTATGTGTGTACAGTGTGTGTATGTGTGTACAGTGTGTGTATGTGTGTACAGTGTGTGTATGTGTGTACAGTATGTGTATGTGTGTACAGTATGTGTATGTGTGTACAGTATGTGTATGTGTGTACAGTATGTGTATGTGTGTACAGTATGTGTATGTGTGTGTGGTGTGTGTATGTGTGGTGTGTGTATGTGTGGTGTGTGTATGTGTGGTGTGTGTATGTGTGGCGTGAGTGTGTGTACGGCGTGAGTGTGTGTACGGCGTGAGTGTGTGTACGGCGTGAGTGTGTGTACGGCGTGAGTGTGTGTACGGCGTGAGTGTGTGTACGGCGTGAGTGTGTGTACGGCGTGAGTGTGTGTACGGCGTGAGTGTGTGTACGGCGTGAGTGTGTGTACGGCGTGAGTGTGTGTACGGCGTGAGTGTGTGTACGGCGTGAGTGTGTGTACGGCGTGAGTGTGTGTACGGCGTGAGTGTGTGTACGGCGTGAGTGTGTGTACGGCGTGAGTGTGTGTACGGCGTGAGTGTGTGTACGGCGTGAGTGTGTGTACGGCGTGAGTGTGTGTACGGCGTGAGTGTGTGTACGGCGTGAGTGTGTGTACGGCGTGAGTGTGTGTACGGCGTGAGTGTTGGGGACAGAATGACGCACTGCACTAGCCCAATATGGGTTTTATTCTTTATTCAGTAATATTACCCTCGGATTCAGGTATACTTTAAAATTTGATTTGCCACGATCAAACCTCTCTCTCTTTCTCCCCCACTCGATAACAATGACTGCAAATAGTCTTTTCCTGCTCATCAGTAGTGATGCTTAATAAGATTCTAGTAAATTAATTAAATTAACGTAAATTTTATGCAGTTTGGAAATGGAACAATCCTTTGGACCATTACGAAGGGTTGTATATTTGCATAAAATTACAATAACATTTGCAAAACCTCAATAATTTGAATCCCGCTGACCCCATCCCTGCTGCTGAACGGGATATTCTTGATTATTTTCTGTGGAGTTTCTAGTCAGATAAAATCATTACAAATAGGAGACTTGCCTTGAATCTCCCCAAACCGAGGCTGCCCTATTATGTTGCATTTGAAGACCTTCCTAGATTGTTTTGTATGCTGTGTGTAACTAAAGACCGAACTAGAACTGTATTCAAATGCAAATCAAACACAAATGAAACACACATGACTGGGTACACATAAATGAATGAGGTAAATAATGAATTAAATGCGCAGGGATGTAGTTATGTGATACATTCTGTTCTATAGCGAGGGTAGGGGGATTTAAATTGCTACCCTCCCCATTTGACCTCATTATCGGGCATAAAGGTAGCTGTAATTGCCCCCACAGCAGGCGTGGCCTCATATGCAGAGTACGGGATGCAAGTCTCATTCCCAATCATGAGTTATGGTTCGTCGTTTGGTTACATGAATACGGTTAGCGGCGAATGTCCGGTATAGAGACAAGCGAGACACTCTGGTCTTACCTCTCCGGAGGGGTAGTCGTCTGGGTTGGAAGGGGGCAGATCTGAACCAAGAGCTGCATTCATGAACTACAGGGGTAAAAAGAGGATCATTATGTGAAACACAATGTCAACGGTTTGTTTTTAGTATATTTCTACTTTTCGATGGGAGTTTTCTGTTACTTTAGGTGTACATTCGAAATATGGATTACAATTTGTTTGTTTTACATTGTTCTTTATTGCCCTGATGAAGGGACCCTGTAGTGGTGAAAAAACCGTTGGTATTTGTGGCCAACGTTCTTCAAATAAACTGAAATGAGTGCAAAATTGTATTGTGTATTGAGCATTGAACACTTAAAGCGGACCCAAACAAAACATTTCTTTAATTCAAAATATTTAGTTGCACCACTCTGACACATACAAAGATAAATAAACACTCCTTCAAGCCTATGAGAATTTCAGTGCATGCTTTTCACCCTTCTCTTTTTATAACTAGGGTTATACAGGCGGCAGCCATTACTTCTGAGCTTAGTAGGAGGTTTTAGATCATGGGTGTGTTTGTCATCAGCTACCCTCCCTCACAGGGGCGTCGTCTATGTAAAATCTCACACAAGCTGAGATCACCTCCACTGTGACATCATCAGTAGCAGCCTGTGTTTTGTTTGTTATCTCCTCCACCAGTCTGCTGGATTCTGTCCCGGCAATATGAAAGGAAGGGAGGGGTTCCTCCAATAAATGTAAAATATTTTATATTTGTCATCATGCAGCTGAAAAAAGGCTATTATAAATTAGAAAATAGATTTTATTCCTGAAATCTTGTATTTTTAATTTGGGTCCACTTTAACCCCAACAGATGGACCTTACACAATGGAGTTTTCTTACGCCAAAGCAAAGTTCTAATGGTCGCCATACATCTAGCCATTTGGCTGAACGATAGACCATTCAATTCGATGATTTTATAGAACTGAGAGATATTTGAGTGTGTTCCAGAATGCCTAATTGATGAAAAGTGGCTGATATGTCAAATTGACCAGGATAGAAGATATCGTTCAATAGCAGATTTCTGTGCGATTGACCAAGTCATTCGATTGACTCTGAATCGATTTGTGGATTCAGAGCATGGAGACAACACCGATCAGATCAATTAGTGAGGGTAAACCACATAGGATATTGCTTGTAATCTGTGGGCCACCAGTCCATCAATTTTTGATCGCC